>NW_025784359.1:0-22014 GCF_021130785.1 Homalodisca vitripennis
AAACAAAATATTCAAACCTTTTATATTTAGAAAATTAGTTGCTTCAAAAATATGTTTAATTATTTGCAATTCTGTTTAGAGAACGAAATAAAAAATGAATTGTAACAAGTATTTAAATTCCGAAAACAAACTAACTTATAAGTTTTATTGGCCAAATGAAAACATATACATTTGGGTTAATTGTAGTTGGATACTAATTAGACTGACACTCACCATTTAAGTACAGTCTCACATTGAAACATGAAAAGGAAAGACATTGCTTTGATATACTTAAATCGATTTTTTTCCTATACCCAGAGTATGTAAGTGACAGTAAATATTCCGTGTAGCCTACTGTGTGTACAATGAACATTACTGGACTTTGCTTAGACAACAATATTAAGGAATTATAACAATAAACATAAACATAACAATAAATTTAGATTTTCTAATAGTATACTTTTTTACTGTTATATGGATACCTCTAAAAATATTACGGTATATTGTATAAATGAATATTATCGTTTACAATGCCATATAAAGCAACTAAGCTTGAAGACAAAATATTTAACACTTTGTTAGAAAAAAAAAAATAAAAGTCGTACTTTCTAATCACGGGTACACATGGCGAATCTCACAAAAATAAAATTATGGTATGTCACAATATAAAGTTTACGTCATATAGCATTGTGTGATTTAATAACATAATTACTTATTATTATACCATGAAGTAGTAAAACAGAAGTACTAAGCTCTGTGGTATTATTTCATTCCACACTGATTTGAGACTGTAATAAAAATCCTTGATATCTGTAATAACGCTTCAATACTGTTGAAAAGGAGAAAAAGTAGTGAACAATTCAATTCGGAAGCAACGTAAATATGATTTATGAATGTTGCTGTCAAGCATCCGTTATTCATAATGTTAGTTTGGTAAATATAAATTAATTTTTAAAACGATCAATTGGTTTGAGATAGAACAATTATTTTATACCTCTTATTTTTGCCTTTGTTTATTCTTAAGCAATGCATTGCACTAAACGTGGAATATTATTTTAAAGACCGTAAAATTGGATTTGTAACCAAATCTCTGTAAGTAATGGACTTATTGATATTGTTTTGTATTAGTAATAATATAAAATTTTGACTTTCTTATATAAGACTCGTGTTTAGATGGTGTTTTTATTTATGTTATACTTAAGTAACATAATTAACTAAGCTACATAAGTACGGCCCCACAAACTATCTGTGTCAGCTTGTGGTTTATTTTCCTAAATTCTCCTCTGGTTGTGAACTATTCTATTCTGATCGGAGGTAATGGAATTAGGCATGCTTTATAAATTACAACATCCCAAAATATCACCCCCGGTAAAAAAAAAAAATTTAATAAACCTCTGTTTATAACTCAAAATCCATAGACTTATAAAGGCTGTTGCAATGGTGCCATGCGTCTTGTCTAGACAGTATAAACTAAGTGTATTTTGGGCTTCTGTCCCCTAACATGACGAACACATGTAGTAACAGGATACAGTTTTCCTCACTATAAGGTTAAAGCTTCAGTCTGTAATTACTCTCAATAATGAACAGGCTATTGCACATTACCCATCCTTCTCGTAATGGAATACTTGAGTGTTCGTGATTAAAATTATCTAGCCTCCATCAAACAACTCTAACGAGAAATAGTGGCATCGATTTATATGTAGTACTTGTGCACTTGGTTCAACTCTATAAAATCTCTCTATAACCGTCCCAGGTTTGGACGTTAAACTGCCTTGAAGATTAATTATTTTTCCGTTCAATGAAAAAATCACAAAGATGAGTGCCTTCAATGTTTTGACTTGATAAAAAGACTCGGACTTTTACTCGAGACTGCTTATATGGATTTCTCTCTAAACACCATAACCCACGGTTTGTAGAAGTGTGTTGTGATGGAAAAACAATTTATGTGATGATTTGTAGGGGTGAATTATTAATAATTTAAATTGAACAGTTAGTCCCAATCATAAACTACATAGATTATGTTGAACCAGGAATATGTTGAGGTTAAAGTAAATATTTGCAGAAGCATCCTCTCATCAGGATTACAAAAAAATACATTTGTGTATAAGTATTTTGATCACGTTCACGAGATCATAACTACCGAGGGAAACTTCGTTTTTTTCTGTATTTTAACTGTTTTTTATATTAGATATTCAATACAGCGATACATTGAGGCAAAATATTTTTCTTCAAGCGTTTGCCAATTCGTTTCAACCCTTCGGAATTCACAATTGGCCGTTCCTTCCTCTGAAAGAAAAGAAGAAGTAATAATTTTTAATGAAATTCTGTGACTCTAAAGTTACAATTAATTAATGTATAAACTGCAAAACCGTAATGTGGCATTTAGCTACATTATTTTTAAAAACAGTATTATTGTTTTCACAACATTGTTTACGAAAACTAATGCTTTTTTATTTATATTGGCATTATCTGATAATTTTAAGTATGTTATATTTACAGCATGTTCACTCGTCCCGAAAGTAAGTAAGATTTTGCATTAAAGTTAATTATATAGAAAAAACACAATTATTTTAGTTATATTGGTCAGTGGAAATTTCGGACAGTCCTAGGATTCCAAGAACCATATAAAACATTTACACCTTTACAGGAATCGGAATATTAAGAAGTTAGTTTTTGTATGTGAATTATATATTCGGTTTTTTACCTCAATAAAGAAACATTAAGAATACGGGTATAAATACATGGCTAATGTTTTATCTACTCAGAATATTAGTCTTGTTATCACCAAATAACTGTGATTTGGTCTAATGTTTGTTTGTGAGAATTCTCCTATGTTCTCGTACACGTATTTATAGCTAACTGTGGTAATTCTTAACCTAGTCCACAATCGGATATAATATAATTCCAGCTACGTGAGAATTTACTTTTAGGTGTGTTTTAAAATGTGATGATTTCAGTTTATATTTTACCTGAAAATGGAGGCAAAATAGAAAAATATATTTCGTTATGTTTCAGAGTCATGGACTAATCGCCAGTTGAAATTCCATGGTTGGGATGCATGGGACGCCTGGTCGGGACCTAAGTTTGGTGGCCACTGCTGAAATGAAGTTAACTCCACCAAATGCAGTAGTCAGTAAAAATCCTCAACTCGCTGAACGCTTTATGGAAACATTGCCGAAAAACTCTCTAAGGAACCATGGACTTATCCAAACTTACGTCAGCAGCGACTACGTGATACCCAGCCTGCCACTATTTCCATAAATTTCATTACTGTCCACACTTTCTCTCCTGTGCGTGGCGTAACAAGTCTGCCCTAAAAGGGGACCCAGAAACTTCTTCTCTGGGTCTTTATCTATCCACCAGAGGTATTTATTCTGTGCTCTGGTTCTTTTTAAAGCTCTGTCTTATATCTTCATATCAGTTCTGCTTTCAATTTATTAAAAAAGTTCTTAAAAGTATAAAGAAAAAAATATAAAATTAGAAAAGAAAATGCAAGATAAAAAACGGATATTAAAAACACACACTTTTACACTTTTATAATCCGATTATATAGCCTATGTGGAGACTGGTACCCCGTAGCCTATCCACTAGAAATTCCCTTAAATCGAGTAGATTACCTTGTCGGGAATATTTATGCCCTCCCTCTTGTATGTAATTTGCTCCCTGAGGTTGCTTTGAATACCAATTCAGTACACCATGTATGTGAAACTAGGCGCCTAAACTTAACATCCGAACGCAAGAAGTCAAAAAGGCCGGAACTAGCAAAGGAACCATGGAACCCCCCCCTCCCCCTCATATCATGGTTGTAATAGGCGGGCGTTGAAGAAGTTTAACCAGAGGTGTGGAAGGTTTCGGAAAATATAGCTAAGAAATATAGTAATTATTTTAAGTCACATAGCTTAATTTTATTATATTCTATTACTATACTTTTTCTATACACGTTTCAATGCATTGGTGCACGTGTGCATAAAATAAATAATAGTTATAAAATAGGTATGGTAGGAATGTTTTGATTTAAAGCTTAGTTGATTTAATACTGGGTTCAGCTTTATTTCACTTTCCGCTTAGTGCAGCGTCTGGAATCTGAGGGTGTTGCAGTACTCTACTTCTGGAATCTGGAGACACCAGAACAATCGGCAACGTAGAATCCTCAAAATGGACCATTTGCATCGTTACGACATTAGAGACGATCCTAGAGCACGTGATAGTGCACTTAATTTAGCAGCTGATGAGGCAACGAGAACCCCAATTTAAAACTAGATTACTTTATTTGATCCTGTAGTCTGGGTGTCTCTGATATCGTAATGATCCAAAAGGTTCCTTTTAAACTTCTTGGTTGTACATTTTCTTTTGAATCTCTTAATACTAACGTGGACTTCCGGATTCCAAGAGTCAAGTCTGCGGCAGAGTCCAGATTCTAGACGTGAACTAAGTGGAAGGTGAAATGGAGCTAAACCCAATATTTAAGCATTGAAGGTTTCAATTGTCTTTCAAATATCTGTATAAACATGTTGGTTCTATTTTATAGCTGACGGATAATATTTGTTTCCCATTTGGTAAACTTCATTTCATTATTCATAATTGAAATTCGAGTTAATAAATTTTAAAAATTAATAATTCGTTAACTAAATAAACTTTTTTAAAAATCTAATATAACAACATTATTTATTTGAGTAATAGTCGAAAGTAAATATTATTTAGTATATTAAATATATTTTATTTTGTTTTGTACACATTTTCATTCCATTATAACTTTGGGTCATGTGTAAACAGTACGAATATTTAAAAAATAATTTAAGTTGTTTTTTTAAATTATTGTAAGGTAAAATTATTTTCAAAAATTTGTAATTAAAATAAGATTTTATTTATTTGTTACCTACATGAAAAAAAAAAAAAACCAATTACCATTTCTTAGACCAACATATTTTCCGCCCTGTTCTCAAAAAGAAATATTGGGATGTGTTTGTAGGGCTAATTTGAAATTAATAATATAATTGTATTAACATAAATGTCTAACCTTTATTAAGTTAATAGACAAAGGTAATAGACAAAGGGAACGAATTAATTTTACGAATTCCTTTTTGTGGGTCGTCAACATGAGGTCATGGGGAGAAAAAGAAAGTTTAATAATAGTAATAATAGATTTCTGTAAATAAAATGAGGGAGGGCAGCGAGCGAAATTGGGTAGGAAGCGATGGGTGCGAGAGCGATTTGGTAGGTTCATTGAGCGATTATTGGTTGGTAGGGATAGGACCAGTGGTGAGTGGTTAGTGGTTGTCACGGTGACTCGCGCTATTTTTTTTAATTCGGAGAGGACGGTGTTCTTGAGGTTTAATATTTTTTTAATATTCTTTTAAAACTGATTTCGTAATGGGGGTGGGTTCGGCCTCTCAACTTTTGGCCTTGATTGGGGTGATTTTTGCCCTGCGATTTAAAACCTACTTTTTAAACAGAATATAATATTCATTAACGTATACAAAAAATTAGCTGAGGTATTTTAATATCTATCCTTAGTGAAACGAAAACAAGAGTGAATGAAGGAGAATTTATCCTTGAACGTCCAGTCTGTTCGAATTTATGGAATTTAAAGAAACTGCGGATGGCGTCGAAAGTGATAACAGTAAATAATAATTGGAATAAAATTATAATAAAAAATGAAGAGTTCAAAGAAAATAAACAGTATTTTATCAAAAATACAATCTCTCTCATTTCCCCCCCGCACTCTCTCTCTCGCTGATTCGCTGTCCTCTGTCTGTCTGTCTGTCTGTCTGTCTTGTTCCTCTCTCTCTTCTCTCTCCCTCTCTCTCTCGCTCTCTCTCTCTTCTCTCTACTCTCTCTCTCTCTCGCTCTTCACTCTCTCTCCCACCCGCCCCTCTCTCCCTCTGTCCATCATACAGGAAGGAAACGTTTCGGAAAGTGATAGGTGATATAATACACTTCCAGCTACAGTTACACGTTAGTTTAAACTATTATACTTTCTCTAGATACAGAAATTAATAATGTTAAATACCTTCACATAGTAAATGTACCGACTTTAGACAACAGTTCATGAACATACAATTAATGTAATCAACCGCCATCAGTATATGCTTTAACGAATGATTTTTTATCAGTAGAGGACCACACAGATAGTAAAAATAGCACGATATTTATAAATCAAATTTAACATCTAAGTACGGGTGTGTATCATCTTAAATACGCTAACGATAATGTCAATTAAACATGCTACTTATGATTGGATACTTAAAGGAAAATCATGTCATTCAAGCTAGTTAAAGTCTAAGGAAAAGTAGTATGTTTAGTAAATAAGTGAAGTTTAAGGGTTTCTCTCGTACCAACAGGGGTCTTATTAAGCCTAGGCCTGTGGGAGCCTCTTTTCCCTTAAAAAAAAAGTTATAGTGCCCTCCGAGATGGTGGAAGAGGTTGCATCGTTCCTTCGGAGGCTTTTTACAAACATTCCAACGGCATTATAAATAATAACAAATTACTGTTAAAGATTACAGCAATTTCCTTTCAAAACAACGCAATAATGATTACTTCTGCTAAAACGTTAATTAATCTTGATAATACCGTAATTACTTGGGACAAAAGTTATACACATTTTTGATCTGCGATAATGTTTTTCTGAATTGGATTTATTTAGTCTTTAAGTTATTGATACGTGTTCAGCGGTCACGATTTTTGTCTACCTTTTCAAATAATGTTTATATTTATATTGCCTTTTACTGTAAGTAATAAATTTCATTTAATATTTTTTCACCATGCACTCTAAAGTATAATCATAATTGCTTTAGTACCTTCTTGTCTATATAAATACAATTTTCCATTGTAAGAAATGAAAATACTTGCAATAATAATATACTCATATATACAAGTATATGCCATTTTTTAGTATTTCACGATTGTAAACTTTGCATGACTGTTATTAGTATAATTTTAGTGTAACACAATGTATGAAAGATGAAAAATATCTTTTACCTACTTTTTAAAATCGCGGACCGTATATAATTTTAAATGGCTAAATTTTTCATGTAGAAAAGTATAAAAATTATGAAAAAAGTATAAAGACACTTGATATCTCAACTTTTAGTATATGTACACGGGTTATTACGAAAAATAAATACTCGTAGATGCGAAATTATAGGTATAGAAGGGTTATGGGAGTTGTTTCATTTGAACTGAAAAATTTCACACTGCATCCTCTTATGAAAAACTTGTTGAATAACTCTTTGGACTATTATTTCAGGATATTACATACTGATATGTTTTATAATTTCCTATAGTATTTAGTTTTTAGCGCTACGAGTTAAAATCAATTATCGTCTGTAAGGTGATATAATCTTAGAGAGATTTCTTTAGTCCATGAATGAAAACATGATGGAGTTTTTTTTAGGTCACAAAAGGTAAACAGTGACATATTTAGTCTAATCTGATGCTTTATTTTAAAACGCAATATGTAACTGTTAAATATATAAGTAGATAATAATATGGGGTTCCTGGCGCACTTTCGGAGCCGACCGAAAAGCAATGTAAAATACTGTTCAATGTACCATAAAGGAAGCTGAGAAATAAACACAGCAAATCTCAATGAAAAATTAACCGAATCTACAGTCGTTCGTCTCCAAAAGCGATCGGTACATTACTATCTACCTCTGTGGAATGAAAAATTAACCAAATCTACTGTACAGCTGTTTGCTTCTACTTTCTTAAGCTGTGCTTTGTAAAATGTTGTCAAATCTGCTACGAATAAAGGAAAAATCTTCAATGACAGTTCGAGGTGTGCTACTACAGACCGACCATCACGATAATCGCTTCGCCTGCGTCATATCCGTAGTGAGATCACGCCGTGAGAGGCGCAATCGTTGGTTTACAAGCACCCATTTAGTTAAATAAATTTTTCTATCTAAATGGAGCGCGAAAAAAATATCATGTCCGTTCTGCAAAAAAGAAATTTTAAGAAAAAACTATGATCGCCATTATAATTCTAAAAGTCACGAAAAAAACAAGCAAATTTACGATAATGAACTAAATTATTTAAGACAATGGGCTAGAGAAAAATAAAATTGCCCGATCACGAAAACATGTTTAATATTGAGAAATTACGTGAATTAAAGAGAAATTTCAAAGTTGAAAAGAAAAATCTCGACCTATTTAATGATGAAAAACTTCATTCAATAGCTGAAAAGTTGGCTATCGGTACTAACGATAAAACCAAGTCTGAAATGATCGAAGAAATTTGAATAAAACTCTTAAAGTAAAATCCGAAAATATCATTGATGTAGAAGTTTTATCCTCAATACACGGTCTTTTCAAGCAATACATTTTAACAAACTTGAACGACAATTCCATGTCAATTTACAAATATCTTTCAATTATGCGGTCAGAAATTAAAAGTTTAATCGAGAAATTTCAAGAAAATGTTAAAAATATGAAGGGCTATCTCTCTTTGGAATGTGAATACGAACGAACTTTAGTGAATGGTGAACCGCAAACATGTCTAATGTATTTTACTATCAAAGCAGACGAAATCTTTGACGTAAACGACTTTATTACTAAGCAATTTAATAAATTAACACATCGAGAACAAACGAATAATCCAAATAAAGGTTCCGGATGGACATTTAAAAGTTGTAAACAACTAGTTTTGAGCCTTAACAAACACGAAATAATGAATGCAGGATCATACATCGATTTACCAAAGAATATCAAAGATAAAAAAGCTTGTATAAATATAAAAAATAGAGATGATTTTTGCTTTATTTACTCAATAAGATGTGCTATTGAAAAACCAGAAAAGAGACTGTGAACGTGTAAAGCAATACGAAAAATTTGTGAATGACGAAATATTTTCAGGTTTTGAGTATCCAATGTCTCTGAAAGATATACAAATATTTGAAAAACGAAGCTACAATTCCAAGTATAAGTATCCAACAATGTCTATCAATGTCTACAGTTTTGATGAAAATATTAACATTGTTCCGTTACAAATTTCTGAAAAATATGACGCTGAAACAAACATTGATTTATTGTATGTTAAACAAGATGATAAATCTCATTATGTTTTGATAACCGATTTAAATAAGCTTGTTTCTTCGCAGTTGTCTAAACATAAAGAAAGAAAATTTTTGTGTAGAAGATGTTTAAGCCATTTTTACAAATCTGGAGATTTAACAGATCACTTAGAAATTTGTAAAAATCATGAAGTTTGTAAAGCCAATTATGCCATTTCCAGGTCAAACAACTAAATTTACTAATTATCAAAAGAAATTTAACCATCCGTACGTAATTTATATGGACTTTGAGAGCATATTAGAAAAAATTCCGACATGCAAGAACAATCCACAAAGATCGACTACAACCAAGATTCAGAGGCACATTCCTTATGGTTTTACTCTATATTTAGTGTCGAATGTGACCAATCACATGTACAAACCGATATGTTATCGTGCCAAAAATGAAGAAGATTTGAAAAACGTCCCGACAAAATTTGTTTGAAGAACTCAATAAATTATCGAAATACATAGCGAAAAAATATTAATTCTAAGAACATGAAACCTATGAAAATTGACAGAAGAAGAAGAAATTTCGTATCAAAATTCAAACGTTTGTCATATCTGTGAATGGTCTGCTTATGATGTTGGGTCAATTCAGTATGGTTTTACTCCTGATAGTTGGAAAGATAAGAGTTATAATAAAGTGAGAGATCATTGTCATTTTAACCGGCAAGTTTCGAGGCGCAGCTCATGCATGTTGCAATTCTAAATTTTGAAATTTCCTCAGAATATTCCCGTTTTCTGCCACAATATGTCAAATTACGATACTCATTTGTACATAAAAGAATTGGCTAAACAATATGGAAATGTTGATTTGATTGCAAACACCGATGAAAAATATATAAATTATTCTGTAAATTCTGGATATGGCTATGAATTCGAAGGTGATAAGCCAAGAAAATTCATCAAGTTTTCGTTTGTAGACACGTTCAGATTCATGGCCTCGTCTATAGAAAAGTTAGCTAAAAATCTAAAGAGAGAAGACTTCAAACATACAAATCATTTTATACAAGATGGAAAGAATATTGAATGAGATAATAGAAAGACAGCCAAATGACGACGACGAGATTTTTAAAATTCTATCTGGAAAAGGAATATTTCCCTATGAATTTATCGACAGTATTGAAAAACTTGATTACACAGAAGAATTGAGAATTCAAGATTTCTATTCACTTTTGACAGATGAGAGCATATCTGAGAAAGATTTTCAACACTACTTAAATGTTTGGAACAAATTAAAAGAGAATAAATCTTGGAAATTACTCTGATTTGTACAATATCCAAGATGTTTTATTGCTTGCTGATATATTCGAAAATTTCAGAAACATTTGCCTTAATTGTTATAAACTCGATCCGGCACACTATCTAACAGCTCCCAGTCTCGCATGGGACGCAATGTTAAAATTAACGAAAATTGAGCTTCAGACTAATTAACGATTATAATATGTATTTGATGATTGAAAAAGGCATTCGCGGGGGGCATTTCTCAGTGTATTAAACGATATGTGAAAGCAAATAACAAATATTTAAAAGATTTTGATAAGGACAAAGCCCGAAAAACTATTTACTCTATCTCGATGCAAACAAACCTTTATGGGTATGGTCTTATGCAAAAACTGCCGTTTAGTGATATCAAGTGGATGGATCCTAAAACGTATTTACAAAAGAAGAGTTGGCAAGAAACAATTTTAGGAACTCACTGGCGACGAAGATTATGGCTATATTCTCGAAGTCGATCTTGGATATCCAACAAATTTACACGAACATCACAAGGATTTACCTCTTGCTCCAGAACATTTTAAAAACAAACTTTGCACAACTCTACTGGATAAAACTGAATAACGTTGTTCATTCGAGAAATTTGAAGTTTCTTATTTGGAACAAGGTATGATTTTGAAACATGGTGAAATAGGAGTTATTGCCATTCGATCAGAACGCCTTTTATGAAAGAAATACATTGATTTTAACACAAACATGAGAACCAAAGCTACAAGCGACTTTGAAAAGGACTTTTATAAGCTGAATGAACAACTCAGTGTTTGGAAAAATCTATGGAAAATGTGAGAAACAGATGTGATTTATAAGCTTGGAAATGAAGAATTTTTCAATGAAACAAGCTAAGAAAACAAATTTCAAATGCTTTTAAACATCTTTGACGACAACTGTTATAGCGAGTCACATGTACAAACAAAAGGTTTAAATTTAACAAACCGATTTACATAGGATTTTCAGTTCTCGACCTCTCAAAATTGCTAATGTACGAGTTTTATTACAACAAATTAAAGAAGTTTGATCCAGATTTGAATCTGTGTTACATGGATACAGACAGTTTATTTTCTAGAATTGAAACGAGATCCTTTTAAAATTATTAAAGAAAAATATAGATGACTTTGATACAAGTGATTATCCAAAAGATCATGAATGTTTCACTACTAAAAATAAGAAGGTAATAGGGAAATTCAAAGATGAGTTAAATAGCGAAGTTTTAGAAGAATTTTGTGGTTTAAGGTCTAAGATGTACTCGTACAAATATCTAGATAAAAACCCAGTTAGGTGTAAAGGAATTAAGAGAAGCGTTTGTAAATAAAACAATAAATATCGAAAACTTGAAGAGATGTTTGTTCGAAGATAAAAAGAAGAATTTAGGGAGATGACAGTCATCAAAAGTTATAAACATGAGTTGTACACTGTTACCATAAACAAGCTGGCACTGAACGCTAAAGATGATAAGAGAATTTGTCCTAGAAAATAAGATCGATACAGTACCGTATGGCTATAAAAAATGAAGCAAAATCTGATATATTAGACGAATTAAATAAACTTGGAAACTTTGATATGTAAATGGAAGATGATTTAATTTCACTGGTCACAAAGTGTAAAAAGAAAACGAAAAATATAGATTCAAAAATCGTTCAAACTCAAAATGGATTGTATAGAATTGCTGCAAAAATGTTCAAATGTAGGACAAAACAAGAGTAAGTTTATAAAGAATCCAAATCCAAAACCTGTTAAGCAAGAATTGAAGACTAAAGATAAGATAGAGATTGAAGCTCGAGAAATTCATGCACCAGTACGAAAAAAAGTTTAAAAAGAGAAAAATTATAACATTAGGAATTGACGATTTATGGGCAGCAGATTTAGTTATAATGTCTAACTATTCAGATCAAAAATGATGGATTTTAAGTATGTGTTAAATGTTATTGATACTTTCTCAAAATATGCTTGGTCAAGAGCTATCAAAAGAAAAAACGGCAAGGATATTTCAAAAGCTTTCGAAGATATAGTAAAAGATTGCCATAAGGATCAATCACAAACCTCCTAACCTACTTCATACAGATAAAGGGTTTAGAGTTTAAAATAATAGAATTTAACGATGTTTTGAGGAAATTACAACATTAAGATTTATCATTACTGAAAAAACGAAGAGAAATCAAGTATTGTAGAGGAGATATAACAGAACTCAAAATGAGAGAATGAAAGTAATTTTTGAGATTAATAAAAACTTTAAATGGATCGATATTCTTCAAAAAATCGTAAACAATTTATAACGATTACAGTTCACAGCACAATCAAAATGAAACCGAAAGACGTAGATAAGGATGCAGAAAAGGAGTTATTAGAGACCGTTTTTCAAGTATGTTCCACCTGAAATTCACACGAAAACTAAATTTAAAGTCAATGATCATGTAAGGAATTGTTAGTAAAAAAACAAACATTTTCGAACAAATATAAGAACAATTGGTCAAGAGAAATCTTTGTGATTTATCAAATTAATAACACAGATCCTGTAACTTATAGTATAAAAGATTTAAATAATGAAGAAATAACCGGGAAAGTTTTATGAATATGAATTGAAGAAGTCAAAACTGTAATATAAATTTTCTATATATAAATGGCGCATCAAAAGAAATGTACAAAGTGCAAAGAATTTAAAGATTTAAATGAATTTTATAAAGATAAAAATAGGAAAGATGGAATGCATTATAATTGCAAAGATTGTGAAAGGGAATATCATAAAGAATTATATGATAAAATAGAAAAATTAACTTTGGAAGATAAAGAATGTCTTAAATGTAAAGAAACTAAAAAAATTTCAGAGTTTTAATAGTGATCACTATAGTAGAGATAAGAAAGACTCATATTGTAAAGATTGTGTAAAGAAGAATCTTCATAGATTATATTATGAAGATACTCAATGTGAATGTGGAAGAACTATAAAATGGTTTAAATAATTATCAAAAACATTTACAAACCAAATATCATAAGTTAAGAGTTTAACATTTTCATTGTGTAATAATTTTTTTCTATTTAAATGGAGTCTCAAAAGAAATGTACAAAGTGTCAAGAAGAGAATAGAAAAGACTGTTATTGTAAGGAATTATATGATAAAATGAACAAATTAACTTTAGAAGAGAAAAAGTGTTACTTTTGTAAAGAAATTAAAAATATTTCTGAATTTAATAACTGGCAGTATAGTAAAGATAGAAAAGATGCTTTTTGCAAAGATTGTGCTAAAAAAATTTTCAGCGAAAGTTATAAAAACGAAATGCCTTGTGAATATGAAAAAAAAAAATTCTACGAGTGGTTACCTAGTTATGCTAAACATTTACAAACAAAATATAATAAATCGAGAGTTTTTAGTATAAATTTAGAAACATTTTCATCGTGTAATTTAGATTTCTATAAATCAGTCGAGATTCTGCCATATTTGTAGTAAAATGATTTCCGTTGTATAAAATATTCAAAGATTCTTTCATTTGGTTGTAGAGATTTTATACTATTTGGATCTCCTTGTCTTAATAAAATTTCCATTTCTGGGTAATCAATTTCAAGTTCTTTCAATCTTTTCGGTATTTCTCTCTTTTGAGCTCTGATAACGTAATAAGGATATTCCCACATGTGATTCTTCTTAATTAATACAAAAACATGGTGTTTTTTCTTTAGCAAAATCTTTACAAACAAGGTCTGGTTTCATTAAGTCAATTTTTACACTTTGTTTTGTGATTATTTCCGTTTTTATTTCATCTTTAATTTGCAAGTGTTTAAACTTCGTCCTCTAAATATTTAATCTTGTTTTCAAGTTTGTACTCACCAAATTTTCTAATGGAGGGCAAAACTTCTTTTGTAACCCACTTTTGAAAGGTTTTTGCTTCTAATTTATTAGATCTTAGTATTAAAGAATAAAATCCAGATTCATTACATGAAAATAGTGTCAGGATGAAGATTTTGAAAGGGTGTATGGCATTAGACTCTTGTAATTTATATATTTAAAGGATATTTTCTCGTCATTAATCAATATTATTTATGATAGCTTGTCTAGTATTTTCATATTGTAAAATTTCTGCAACATCTTTAGCCTTAAACCAAAATTTCATTATTTTCGTCAACAATCGTGCAAATGTCTTTATTATTGAATGTAAGTTGATTGTTGAGTAGGTCTACAACTGACTCCATTTAGATAGAAAAGAAATTTAACTAGTAATTTTTATATTTCAGTATAAAGTCCAGATTCATTGATTAAAAACAGGGTCAGGATGAAGATTGTTTAAGGGGCCATTCGGAATAGCCCCTTGTTTTTTAAGTAAAATATTGAATTTTGTCATCATCATCAACTCATTTTTATTCCTTTTTCAATCTTAAATATATTGTTGTTTTACTCTCCATTATTTAATAAATTTCCCTCAGAGTCTTGTATAGTTAGAACGATTTTTTGAATTCTTTTAATATTTTTTCTAATTGGAATATAATCGATTTCATTCGGGTTTTCACTGATTTTTGATCCATAAGCAACATTTGGGAAAAAAAGTGTACAAAATTTCAGATTCTTTGTGTAAATGTTCGGTATGATTTTCAAAACTAGGTTCAACGAGATTGCAGTGCCACTTCCAATTACATTCGAACGGTCTAAATTTTGGCGTTTTATTTCCTAAAATATACCTGATTTGGCTCAATAGTTTCTTGAACAAACCCTAACAAATCTACAATAATTGCTGAAAACATTATTCTTACTGGTGATTTTATTTGAATTTTATTAGAGAGATAATTTTTTTGCATTTCAAACTTGTTTTCGTCAAAGTTTAAAGATTTATCTGATTGTTTGAATGTTTTTCAGATAATTTTTAAGGGAATTTTTTATTTGATCGAAAGTATAATATCCTTTGTTTAAACCATAGTATTTTGTTATGTTCTTCTCACTAAATCCTATGCAATAAGGAGAACTTTCACTAATATTTATTACAAATTGTCAGAATAAAAACCGCTTTAAACCGATAAAATAATTTGATTCTTCCTCTAAGTGTATAGGATGTTCCAAGTTTAAAACTAATTTAGAGCTTTCTGAAGTCAACTTGAACAGCTTCATGTTCGCAAGCGTTGCTTCAAGATGAAAATCTTCTATTTAAATGGAGAAATTTTTAAAGCAAAAAGATCAGATAAAACTTCAAACGTTTGAAGAAAATAAGAAAGATCAACCAATCAGATTGTTAATTGTTGGTTCAAGTGGATGTGGAAAAACAACTTTATTATTGAATTTTATCTACAATAGGTTGATTCCTTATTCCAATTTGTATGTTTTTAGTAAATCTTTAGAACAAGACGCCTATAAAAAATTACAAGAAAGATTTGAAAATATTGAGAAAAACTTAAACAAAAAAATATCACATTTTTATAATGCTTCCGAGGACATAGTTCCATTAAGCGAATGTAAACCGAATTCTTTAATCGTTTTTGATGATTGTATTTTGGAAAATCAAGACGTTATTAAGGAATATTTCGTAATGTCCCGTCACAAAAATATCTCTTGTATCTATCTTTCTCAATGCTTTTCAAAGGTTGATAAAACAAGTTATAAGAAATAATCTGAATATTTGTGTGTTTTTAAGCAAGATGATCACTATTCGAGAAAGATTTTATAAACAATTATGTGGGATCTTGATATGAGTTTTAACCACTTTATTGAGTTATGTGATAAAATTTGGAAGGAAGACTACGGATTTTTAACTATTAATCTAACTTTGAAGCCTAAAAATGGTAAATATCTGAATAAATTTTCTAATATAAATGCTGCTCAGTGGTCTGACAAATCTACTTGATAAAATATTTGTTACAATTATTTTTATATTATCTTTACTTTTTATTTACATTATGAAAATAACAGAAAAACGGTAAATCTGTTCACGTTCCACGTTCACGTTCATGTTTTCACTTTCATGTTTCACGTTCATGTTTTCACGTTCGTGTTTACGTTTCACGTTCATGTTTTTACGTTCGTGTTTACGTTTCACGTTCGTGTTTCACGTTCGTGTTTCACGTTCGTGTTTCACGTTCCACGTTCACGTTTTACGTTCCGTGTTCACGTTTCGTGTTCACGTTTCCACGTTCCACGTTTACGTTTCAAAATTTTCCTAAATAAATGGCGAACGTAACTTCAGAAGAAGCAAAAAAACTTGATCAAATAGAAAAGAAATTAATCAAAGAATTTAATGGAGAAATCAAGATTCGAATTGCATGGTGAAAAAAGAAACAAGGAATTTAATTCAAAAAATTTAATCAACCTGTAAACATCTGCAATAAAAAATGTTGTGAGGGCCAAAATTGAAAATGTTTTTTAAGCGATAATATCAAAATTTGATGAATTTGGTTCCAGTTGTACGCACCAATTTTGCTGATATTTTCGATACCAGATATCTTGAGTTTGTGAATTGCCAATAATTACCATTCTTCAAACACCATTTAGACCTCGGAATTCATTGAAAGGACTCTACCATAGGTTGAACCAAAACTAAGTCCTCGGGAACATACGGATATAATAATTGTGTGAAATTGGTAAAAAAAATTTCATTCCTAGAGCAAAGATGGATGATAAATTTGGTTTGTCATTGGGACAGAAAAAAGGAAAAAAAGTTTTGATGATTGGGATAATTTTGCCCGTGAACTTTTGGAGCATAATGATATCATTATTAATATGATAAATAAAACATATGAAGGATACATCAAGGGTTGTATGGAGATTATTAACAGGCCACTGATGATTCCGAAAAGACGGTTTATATTCTGAAGAAGGACTTGAAAAAAGTAGTATTACTGGACAATTTTATGGAAAAATCTGATTCAATTTACAAAAAATAATGATCCAATCAAACTTAAGAAACCCAAAGTCAAGTAAATAGGTAATAAAAAATTATCCTCCAATTTTGATTTTAAACCATAATTTGGGTGAAAAAAGGAATTCGAAGGATCAGGTTGTTGTGAGAAAATACAGTGATAATTAAGATTTGAATACAGATATATCGACGATTTGACCAAAATTGATGGAATTCATATTAATTTTATATTTGATGCTCAAGAAAAGGCTGGAAACAAACAATTTTTTTGAACGAAAAGAAAGCGATTAAAGATTTTATTTCGAAACTCAAACTTGATGAAATGATTTTGCAAAAAACCTGATGGAATTAAATAATATTTTAAAAACGAGTGTTTGACGGCAATAAGTTTCATCTATGATTGAAGGGGTAGCGGACTTTTGAATGATTTTAGTCAACAATTTACCTTTTTGAATTACAGCGTACCAAGCTTTATCAGTAATACTGGGGCCCTGGCACCAAAACTCGGAAAAAAGACTAAAAAAGAGGAGATACTGGTATAAATAAATTAGATTCAAGCTGCTTATGGATACACGATATTTTTTATGCAAAACATTAGAGACCACAAATTCCCAGAACATTATCGCTAGATTAAAGTTTGCAAGATAAAGGGCAATGGAATAGAGAGCAATTTTTATCATAAAACGATGCTAAGTTTAGGTGTAAAGATTTGTTGCACGCTTCCAAAAACAGCTGGAGCAATGTTTTTGACAGAGAAAACTAAGGAATGGGAATCGAACGAGAAACTTGGCTAAATTTTTAAACTATTATATATATGGATGGTTGAACGTAAATTTCAGCATAAAATCAGAAAAGGAAAAAATAAAATCCGCTTTTAAGATAGAAAATACCCCTTAGTATTCAATTTTAAAATAGATCAAACTAAAAAATGGCGAAGATAAGATAATTTTTAACAAATAGACAATACAATAAACTCGAAAAACATAAGGAAAAAACAATTAAAGGAACCAATGAATAGAATTTTCTTATAATCAGTTGAAAGAACTCAAAAATGGTGAGACTTTTGAAAGATGAAGAAGATTTATTAGATTTTGGAGAAAAGAAATATTCCAGTTGTTTAAAAATGTTGTTCCTTATGTTCGTAAAGGCTGCTCCAATCGTTAAAAAAAAAAAAAAGATGTTGATTCCTATTGTTCGAAACATTTTAAATTGGGTTAGATAAAAGAGTTGGAAGATGTTTACCCAGGATCTGGGGATTAGATGAAAAAAACTGTGTGAAATATTACGTGAAATACAAACATTGAAAAAAAGAATTTTTTTAAACCTTTAACATTTCGGCGGAATTGGAAGAAATCTGCAAAAATATTATAACATTTTAGAGGAATCTTCTCATGAGAGATTATCATTACCTGAAAAAGTTAAGAAATTTGAATGTCCCTAGGAATTTGTGAATTTAGACTCGATTATGGGGAGGGGTGAGAAAACGCATTGGATTTGTGTATTATAAAAATGATTAAGAATGCCATGGTTATTTTGATTTCGTATGGGAGAGAAATAAATAATAAAAAATTCGAATTTGAGGAACAAACCACCTATAGAATTTGATTATAATTATTTGAAAAAATTCAAGCGGTTTCTTACCTTACAATGATTCTCAGATTCAAGACTATAAAGATCCCCCAATTTGTCGGGGTCATTTATGTGTTTCTTTGTTTCTGAATGAAAACTGAGTACTGGTAAAGATTTTAAAAGAAGTTGTTAACAAATTATTACTTTAATAAATATGGATTCCACAAAATATTTTTGACGTATTTGGAACACAAATTAAAACAGAAAGTATTCAAAATGTAGATAATTGTAGTTTTGAATTTTGATAGTTTTGAGGGAAATGGAGTTTGATAACAAGTTTGATGAAATATTTATTTACAAATAAACCTTCCAGATTCAGAATATGTTTGCTCGTCGAGGATTGAAGGATTTTAAAGCAGACAGAATATGATAACAAACTTGACAAATTTCATGAGTTCAAATGAAGTTTGCTGATAAAATAAAAAATCATTGGAAAAAAGAAAGTTGATGATGGTGTAAAAAAATTATTTACCAATTTAATGTTCATCATATCGAAAAAAAGCTTGATAAAATTACTGAAGACGCATCAAAGTTGAAAAGAATTATGTTTAGTTTGGGCTATATAAAAAAACAGAATTGTCGTGTGTTCGACCCGGGTATTGACAAAACATGATGTTGTTGTTAAAGAACAAATTTTAAAACCTCTTAAAATTATCAGAAAACATCGATATTGTTGATTTAACATGATCCGAATGTTAATAAATGCCTTAGATTTTAAAGGAAAAAGAATTAGCGGTGTTAGTAAAGGAATTAATCCGATTTGATGTTGTTGTAATGATTCCCAATTAGAAGATCCTACTTATAAATACGTTCTAATGAACTAAAACAAATAAATTATGGAGAATCGATAAAACAGCATGTTTAAAGATTTTACAACAGAAGTCTATGGACAAGTTAGAAGCCAGAACAGAAATAGGAAGGATCAGTATCCCCCCCCCCCCCCCCCCCCCCCCCCCCCCCCCCCCCCCGACGAAGTTGGTGGAATTACTTGATAAAAGTAAATAAACTAGAAGAAAAACTTTAACTACATATAAACAATAAATTGGTTAATGAATTAGTTGGTGTAACAATTAACAAAAATTCTGCGAAGATTTTGATACACATTTCAATGAGAAAGTAAACTTTTTTGAAAATTTTGGGTACACGTTCTTCAATGAGAAAGTAACACATAATAATGAATTTACTTAAAAGGAATAGATGGATCAATACTTCTTTAATATCTCGATTTATAAAAGTAAATAGAAACTAGAAGAAAACTTTAATAAATTTATTTAAAGAAGATGTTAATAAATCTTTTGAAAACATTGATAACAGATTTAATGGATTAGGGTGGCTATGATGACTCATAATCTTTCCTTTATATAAATGGCGCCTTACATATATTGTGTGAGATGTAAAGAAAAAACTGCAACAAATTGATATAAAATACTATGCAAACAATCAATGGAGTAGTTAGAGAAAGAATTTCGGGGAAAATGTGCTGAATGTAACTCAAAAAAAGAGTTCAATTTATTAAAAAACTTTGATTTTGAAATTTTTTCACTAATAAATAGAGATGGCGGGACATTACAGTGCTTTCGGAATCTTTTTATCATGACAACACGAAAGAGATTTGAAAAAAAGAACATTTGGGATGACATTTCTCAAAAAATTATGAATTATTCCGAAGATATGATGAGATTATACGTAAACAAATTTGAATTGGTATAATCATTGCAAATATCAAACCTCTGTCCCCAGAGTTCATTCAAGAAAATATTACCATTATCAATTAAAAGATCTTATGTCTGTTCCTTGTCTCTATCAAACACTTGAGTATACAAGTTTTTGGCATGAAAAATAAAGATTACAGTTGATTGGAAACAATATTATAGATAGCGGTTACTATCATCTGTGCAAATTTTATTGAAATATGGTGACCGAGATCGCAAAATTTAAGGAAGAGAATCGCTGAATATGAACGAAGTAGATCATTAAAAATGACTCTAATCTTTTTTAATTATTTTACTAAAATTTATATCTTTTCTTATAAAAACGTTACATTAGATCGATGAAAAAATGATACACGATGTTTAAAATTTCTACAAATTTTTCTCTTATTAAATGCGCGGACTACACTTACAGAAAAATATGCTAGTGATGATTGAAAGGGCCGGACGTTTAAAAATTTCTATCCAATTAGTAAAACAACATTTGAATGATCCGAATTAAAAGAACTGAGTTTAATATTGATTTTGGAGATAACTTTTGCTCCGTCTAACTTCCAGTTTTTTTATTTTATATTTCTGGAACTTTAAACAAAAACAAGATGGTTCATGAGCGTATCTTGGAACTGATAATGTTAGATTAATCGAATAATTTTATACCGATTTTTTTTATTTTCTAAGATTGAAGTAAGAAAACACAAATAAATTGATAGAAGGAAGTTCGAAAATTGTGGCCAATTAAGCACAATTAAAGGAAACTATTTTCGTAATTCAAAAAAGGTGATGTTATTTCTCAAACTTCTAATGGCTTTGAATCAGATTTTAAAATTTGGTTGTTTTTTTGAAGCAGCTGGAATTTATCTCATTTTGGATTAGGATTTTATTGAAAATGGTTACTATTCCGATCTATAAAGGAGATTTTATCTAAGTTTTATTAAGAGGCAGAGGAAGACGATGATGTGATTTCTGAAGACTGCAACTGGGAAAAAAATGTTATTTTGCCTGTTGATGGAAAAATAAAAATTACAGATTTTTTTTTTATTAGGAAGTTTTCCCAATGATTGATTATTTTTTAAAACCAACGAGTAAAATTAGGTTGATTGATGATGAAATAGTTACAAAAAGTCAAAAACATTATGTTTTAATTTTCTAGATTGGCAATGTATTGAACAAAAAAGGTATTTCCGGAACAACTTATTCGTTCGATATTACAAAACTATTTAATAGAAAATATCTTCAATCCCCAAGTTCGTTATATTAAATTTAAGGGGGGTTTTTAAACAGAATAGACAGAAATAATCAAGAAAAAAAAAATCCTTCAGAAGTTTGATAGTTTGGATTGTAAAAAATATCAGTGTAAAATTGAACGGTTCATTATTATTCAGATGAATTACAAAAAATTTTTAAAATTTCTAGGAGGTCTTTTTCAGATATCATGTATCAGATGTATCAAGATTATTTTAAGAATAGTTTTACTGTAATAATAATCAGGAAATGTATTACAATCATAAAGAATTTTTTAGCGAATAGACCTATTTAGTCATT
>NW_025784360.1:0-23718 GCF_021130785.1 Homalodisca vitripennis
AAAATTATAGTTCTCTTTATTTAAACATATTATGTCTCAACAATTATTGAAATAGTACAAAGTTCTGAAAAAATCCCTTATTGGAGTGGTTGCGAAATTGCCGGCCTGTTTTTCATAATTTAATCTTTGTAAATTATTAGTTTTTGGAGGAGACCACATGGCAATATCAAGATAATTAATTTTAAAAACGAATTTTTATATATTGTTGCCATTTTTACATTTCATAAATTAAATTAATGTGTTAATTTTTGATTTTATTATTGTTAGTTAAGTAATTCCAAAAACTGAAACGTTGTATTTTTAAAAAGACTCCTCAAAATTTGTATATTGAGTACCCTAAATAGTTGAGCTATTGTAAGTTATTTCGATATATGCAAGAGTATTTGGTCAGTACAAAGATTTTTGTTCAAAGTTTCTTTATATTGATATCCGACCACTCTAAAGTGTTGATTTTAAAAATCGTTTTAAACTTTTTTAAAAAGCTTTAGACAAATTAGTGTCTAATTACGTATGGCGTGCCGGACTCTTCACATATTTCCCAGTTCCAGTCAAAGATAATTACTATAAAAAATGCATGTATCAAAATATAAAAAACTTACTGTTATTTGACACTACCGATTTTAAATTTAAGTCAGTAGCTGTCATGTTGCTTCAAAACCGACCTATCACAAATAAGATAGATTTTTAAATAATATGAATAGATCCTATGTTTCCACTGCGATGGAAAGTGTAAATTTTAAATAATAACTGTTAAATGGAGTACATGGACTTTACCTTATTTATGAAAGTTTCACTTCATGTTACGGGGGCTTTAAAGTAGGAGTATCTACAGTATTCGCAAAACGCGTAACTCTTCAGATAAATGTATAGAAGCCTGTACATAATAGTTATGATTTCTTAAGAGTAAAATTATCAAAAAAGAGATTGTTTTAAGAGCAATAAAAACTCTATTTTATGATCAAAACCACGTCCCAAACGATCCGCTCACCCAGAAAACTATATTATATTCTATAATTTAGCAGTTTACTTAGATATACATCGGAAATAGGAAACAGTGTTTGACTCACAAACTGAACTATGGACAGCTAGTTCTTGCCTCCACGCGATAGTCGCATACACTGAAGCGAGCACCCGCCGAAGTTAGGGAAATTAATGGCGAGTGTTCTGTTAGGGAGCTCATCTCTTAATTCTCGGCAGTTTGTAAAACACAGGATGGTTTTGGCTACGTATATTTGGGCAGGGCAGGTTAGCGACATCTGGTGTTCTTATGGAATAGTGTGGCGTGCCTCAGAGGTTCACACTGTGCCCCCCGTTGCTCTTTCTCAATGTCAATTTTTATATGCAACAACTTTTACTTCTTCATGGTTTGTTTTGGATCTTCGTGTTAGTTTTTTACTTAATTGACATGACGAATTTTGGAGCATTGGAGATGTATGCGAATGCGAAATGAATTTCTACAGTGATTTATATTTAAAAAAAAAAAAGTATTTTAACCCATGCAACTAAATAAAACGACATAATTATTTTTAACTGTACAAATTTACTAAGCATAATGTGTTGGTATATGATAATGTTGTCATAATAATATTTAAACTTAGTGTAATTCGTGTAATGTGATGCTGAAAGTACTAAAACAACAATACGTTGAAATATAAAGGTATTGTTGAAAATCTATATTTTTGTTTGCTTGAAATAATAAATAAATAATATTTTCCTGACATTTAATTTTTCCTCAGAGTGAATTTATCTGGCTACGTACGTCTGGCAGTGTAAGTAATTTAATAATTTAATACACATACATCATACTTCGTAAATTTAATGTTTTTATTAAAATGAATTGTATTGTATCAGTTACCCTGTACGAAGGATCTAACTAATGCTGACATATTCATCTGATACTTTTTATTTCGTTTGCGACTTTTTAATTTTTGAATCGTAGTGTTATAAAATTTTGTAGCATATATCGATGGAAAATGTCCGAAATCATATTATCCTTTAAATACTATAGTTTTGTCGTACTAGGATCGGCAACAGATATTACAGCGTTAGGGTATATAAATTATATTTTTCAATTAGTTTTTACTTCATCACAAGTAACATCCTAATAAGACAAAAAGTATTTTTTACTAAGAGAGTTGTTAATTTGAAAAGTCAAAACTAAAATTGAATCAGACACTCAGATTATTAAATAGTAAATCGAGTGCTCTGTGAGTCGGATGTAACGGATTTGTCTAAATGATGTCAGTGACAGAGTTATAATCTGTTTCTAATCCAACAGTTCCACGGCGTCATTCAGTGAGTAGATTATTAGATCAGCTCATCTCTTCTTGTCGTAAACTTCTCTCAATTTTCCACTTGGACGCGTCGCTTTGTGACGCCTTGGATCTTCTCCAGCCGGGTCGGAATGGCTCGGAGAACTTCCTCCGCTGTCTTCTACTCATTGCTCTCGTTCACGATTTATGGGCTCTTTTTATAGGAATCTTTTAGATCGTTTCATTATTTTACCTTTAAATAACTTATGTTTAATACTTTTTTTAATAACTAATGTAATTATCTATTACGTTTTTTATTTTTTTTTTTTAAACTGAGTATTTAAATAAATCTTAAGGTATTTTGATTTTTATAAGTCTTTTCTCACTATTTTTCTTTCCCTCTTAACTGCAAAATAGCAAAAATTCTTGTAATCTAGTCTTATTGAGCACACAAATATCGTTTGGTTTTTCTCTACTTAGGAAAACTTACATATTTTCTTCACCTTTAACTATACAATGGTTAAATTTACCAATGGTACGACATGTTTAACACGACATTTCGAAGATTGAAATCTACTCTTTTCATCAGGTGAGAAGACAACTAATACATGCACGTGTTCTTAAAAGTTATAACGTGCGGCAATGGACTGTTACAAAAGAAAGAAAAAAGAAAAGAATCTTTTTTGTGGCAGTGCATTGCCGCAAGTATTAATTTTTTAAGTACATGTATATGTACTCAACTGTCTTCTCACCTGATGAAGAGTATAGATTTTAATCCTTGAAACGTTGTTATACATTTTGTAACATATAGGGATGATGAATGTCCGAAATCCTATTATCCTTACAAAACTTTCCATTGACGACGGAAAACTTTAAACAAAGGTACATTTAAATAGTCAAAACCAAGAATATTTGTGTTGAACTTGATATTTGGGATACAAGTTACGATAAAGTGTGCTAAGTATACATCTAACTTCATTCACTTAACAGTATGGGATCTGAAAGCCAGTTTGCACTGTATGCGTATATTACCTGGGTTTTCATGAAGTCGATAGAAGATTTTCTTAAGATAAGGAAAATTGATCGTCAGCGACGCCAGTTGGTTGATATCAAAGTGGGTGGGTATCTAAAGGGTTAAATATAAAAAATGACATCAAGGCAAATAGATAATAGTTTTAAATAGGTAAAGTTATTGAAAGTCACCTCTTTAAGGGTCTGCATATGGTAACAGCTGATGCTACTTTTCTTGATTTATCTGTAGGTCGATTTTAAATGCGTTAATCTAAGAGAAATTTTTGAGGAAAAAGTAAACATATTTTTAACCTTTTTGATAACCTCATATTTCTTCCTCCACCAAAACCAGCGGTGAATGAGATCATTTATTATGTTATGTTGAAGTGTCGCTATAAATATCCAGTAAAACCAAGGTTGTGTGATTATACAATGTAAATTGGCTCTTGGCTTGTAAGTTACAAGGCAAATGAGGTCAGATAAATTATTGGCAAACTATTGGCAACTCGTGTTTCACATATCATTTTATTATAAAGTTAATCAAAAAATATTTTTGTTGTACTTTTGTTTCGAGTATTTAAATTACTTATTATATGTGAAAAACGAAGAAGAATAATTAAAACAGTAAGGATGGTCTTACATAGATAACAATTTTTTTTTAGAAAAGGAAGACGCCGATCCCTTCAAGCCTTACCCTGTCCTGTCCTTCCTCATGGGCCACTGGCCTGTGCGAGGATCTTATCAAACAGAATAAGGGGGAGAGTCGATACAGTACAAGGTCGATGGTACTGATAAACAGTGCCACGGTCACAGACAGGATTTGAACCTGCGCTATCTCTAACCCATACTCCAAAGTCCAACGTCTTAGACCGCTCGGCAACCTGCACTCCCACGGCAGATACTAAATGTGTATACTCATCAACAGTAGATACAAGAATTTTGCTACGTTATGGATAAGAGAAGAAAGAGGGAGAGGAGAGAAAGTGAGATGGAGGAGGAGGAGAAACGATGGTGGTGGAAGAGGGGGGAGTGGTAGAGCGAGGGAGATAAAGAATTTTTTTTAATAATATCACTTCCATGTGAGTACGGACTTAACAGGCTTTAATAACACTCTTTACCCGTTAATCCGCTTGAAATCATTAAACATGTTTTCTTAGGTTTAATATGATCAGTTGAATGAATCATAAATTCGATACAAGATATTACTTGATTATCTTGGAAATTTAGTAGTGAAATACATCATAATTCGTATTTAATAACAAGCTCCTTAGAGGTAGTTTTTTTTTTTTGCTATTTCAGGCTATTTCAGAATCGCGGTTTGTGCCAAGAGACACGAGGTTAGATTAATCTGTGAAAGCTTTGTACTATATATGATTTTGCATTGATTTGTGATTATTGAGGCTTTGGAGAGTGATTTAGCACAGCCCACTTAGCAACAACGGAATAATAGTTCATCTATAATTCGCAACTACAACAGAGTAACAACTCATCAGGCCCGTCCATAGGGTGCAGTAATGATTGGGTTAAATGCTAACAGGATCTTTCTCAGTTAAGTTGGAATGGAAAGGATCATTTCATTTCAGTCAAGTTGGAATGGATCCAGAGCTTCATAAAAAGATCTACCGGGGGGTGGAAAATTGGGAGAGTTTGCGAGACGAGATGCAGCGGAAGCCGGTCAGGATGAATACTGGGGCTTGCGTCGAGTCATGGGAATGGTGTGTTATTCTATATTAGACTTCCTGCAACACTGGTGTCGTTTTACAGTATATTTCCCACTCAGCCATTATTCATACAGACCTTCTGTAGTATATTACAGGTTTGGTAACTTCTTTTTTCTGTTATAATCGCAGTGGTCAACCAATAAGAAAGGTTGAATGTGTAGATCTTTAATCTTTAATTTATAAATTTTTAAACGATCTGAAAAAAGACTCTTTCTTTGATATTTAATACAGAAAACAACTGAATATGCGTGAGAATTATATTTATACATGCTAAAACTTAAATTGTTACCGATCTAAAAAAGACTACTGTATACTATAGGTGTCCAAATGAAAGTTGGGAAATATTTTGGATTCATTAGGTGAAAATAAGCAAAAACATCATTTATCACTGGTTGTATTTCACTTCATCCAGCCTCTCTTGTTTTCAATAAAAAAAACTCATGATTCGGTTGCAGTTTGTTATGTTATTTTAACTTTCAATTTGTATATGTCTTATTATTATGTTACTTTATGATGAAAGTAAACAATAATTGAAAAATATATTTATATAGCATAACGCTTCTGTAATATCTGTTGCCGACCCTAGGAAGATAATAATATAGTATTTAAAAGGATAATAGTAATTTCGGACATTGTCATCACTGTATGTTACAAAATGTATTACACTACGTTTCGAGATCTGCAGTCTGATCTATTCTTCAGATGAATAAGTAACCTAGCACATAATTTAAATTTAGGTTAAAAATGAACAAATCACACCTTGGAGCTGCTTGGAGTCCAAGTCCAGGCGTTGTCATTGCAAAGGATGCAAGTCGCGAGCACAAGTCACAAAGCACAAGACGTTAAGCTCACAATCCACACGTCTCACCAGCACAAGCGAAAATGTAGGATACTAACAAGAAAATCAATGTGGCACTTTCTTCCGGCCACCGCGGCATGTCATCTAAAAACAATTTGGTCAGGAAGGCGATGGTTATGATGGGAGAAATGAAAATGCAGTCGCAACAAATTTCAACCAACAAAATTCGTCTCACATTATGCGGGGGCACTATGGTGTAGGACATTTGTATTGCAAATTGGCAGTTTAGCAATCTTTCAAATCTTCAACCGTCTAAAAATTGTCTTACAGGAAAACAAATACTACGAACTCGTCGTTTCTAGGGTGTTCGGATTTGGAAAATGTTATACTCTTTTTTAAAATCGGAAGGCACATACTTAAAAAATGGTTGTAATATAATATTCTTAAACGATCTTATTTAAATGAACTTAAATGAAAAGTGTTTTAGTTATTTATGATCTCACCAATTTTATATAATTTTTTATTATCACTGGGCTATTTTTTATGTACCTTGTAATTAGTTATATTCATTTTTCTTATACAATTGAGTACAAATATTTCCAAATAGACGTCATTTTGAAACCAGAGAAAATTAAGTTTATTTGACAGTGAAACAAAAATAAGTGCAAAATTACTATGTTCTAAGAGAGACTTTTTGTGAGCTATACATGTGCAACAAAAAATCACATAATGAAGATTATTGGAGCATTGTAAATATTTTCATTTGATACCAGTAGTGGAATTACAGTACATTTTTCAATATAAATTTAATTTTACGAGGCCTTTCAGAATCGAGGATTCTATCGTCAGGCAACTTCACTCTCTTCAAGTAATATTGGAAAATGTATTGTAATTCACTAGTGGTATCTAATAAAAATCATATAGCTTTTTACATGTAAAAATGAGTTTGTTAAACCAAGAAACGGGTTTTTAAACAGTTTCAACTACTTTAGTAGTTTGGCAAAATTATGTACGTGAAAGGACACAATTTTATCTTATCGGAGATTCGTGTTCGAATTGCTCTCTGCTATACATCATGGAAGACTATAAAGCGAAGTCAGTGTAAAGCCAACCCGGGTGCTGTATATTTTCTGTATTAGCGCGATGTCAGGGGCGAGGACAGTATCTCAAGTTTCGCGGGGAAATGGCAGTCTGCCAGCCCGGGTGACCTGGATATCTGCCCTCCACTTCGCCCGGTCGATATCTTACAATGGATTCACCTTTCCTTGTGCAGTACTTTTGCCGAATTGAGAGAAAGTGGTTCTCCTATGACCCCCCCCCCCCCCCAAAAAAAAAAAAAAAAAAAAAACTTGCACTTTTACATCTGCAAAATGATTGTTGCAATCGATTTAGAGGCAGAAAATTAATATTTTAATGTTACATTCATAGGTTTTTTAAAATACACCCATAAATACAAAATAAATTTGAATGTTTTTAGCACTCGCTTTAAATTACAAGCAGGTACATTAAGTTGAAAATGTAGGCAATTTTGTTGTCAGGCCTAAATAAAAACTGTGGGAAGTGTAAATGTCAGTTTTATAAAGTATTGATATGAGTAATAATAGCTTTAAGGCTTTAATGAGTATCGTGGTTTTTTATTTATAATTAAATATTTCATTTAATCAATTGTCATAAATGAACCAATACATATCACTCCTTGCAGCTGTAGATAATATACAGTATACAGACTGTAAAAATCGTATTTTTTATATTCAGCCCTTTAAATTGTTTGTAATCTCACGTAGACAGATGAAACAGATTTTGTTTATATTCTTCTATATTCATGGAATTTATCTTAAAATACTGTGCTTTTTGTACTTAAATATATTTTAAAAAAAAAAAACTGATGTACGACCTTAATGTTTTGTATTTTTATTTGTATCATACGTATAGAATATGATTCAAGATATGTATTACATACAGTTCTTAAAATTCTTTAGCCGCTTTTTCATAATTTTCCAATTTTTGTATTACGTCACTTTACCTATGCAGTAAGCATTTTTATGTTTTCCACCTACCCTAAATAACTGAGTTCAGAAGTTATTATTATGTTTTTTTATTATTATGATGGTTCTTTGCTGTTTATACGCTCTTATTGTACACATGTGAGAGAAGTTATCTAAGCGATGCTAAACCTGATAGATTTATTCTGTTTATTACAGAATATAAGATAACAAGTACACTTCTAGACAACAGGACAATAATTGAATTAAAAAAAACCAAACGTCGCAGTTTTTTATTGTATAGTACATTAGTAAGATCAGGTTCTCGCACGAAAATCATCCCGCAAATGTTGGCACCACTGTATAAAGGCTCCACCTGTGCAATTTTGGCGCGTAAATCACGGGCCCACATTCCCGCCGAAGTTGTCCAATATGGCGCCAGCACGACATGCAACCTCGCGGAAACTATTTGAACTCCACTTTGGAGTTGCAAAATGTTCAAGCATTTAAGCGATTCCATTTAATACTTTCCTTCTGTGTGAAGTGAAATTGTTGTAATCTTTACTGTGAACAATAGAGAAAAATATGCTTAAATACTGTAACAATCGCTCGAGATAAACAAAGAGAGCTAAAGTCGCCATTTTCAGAAAAATAGTCCAGCGGTATCTCGTTAATGATTTCCTTTAATTTACGTGTCTGACATTTTCATGATGGTGCAATCGATTATGTGTTTGGAAAATACGTTTTATGGTTAATAACCTTTAAGTCCCTGAATGCAGAAGTAGTAGAACATGTTTTAATCGGACCACGTGAAAGTCGAAAATATTGACGGTTTTGTAATCAGGCCCAAATAAAAACTGCTTAAGGTAAAAATCTGAATTCATGCATGACTTAAAGGAACCACAGTTTTTCATTGAATATAATTTGAGAAAATTGCACGTTTAAAAAATATTTTATAGTTTATAATTTTGATTTTACGAAATTAAAATTTGTTATAGATAACAAATTGCCAACCCTTGAAGCCATAACTCGTGTAGAAAACTGTATACATTTTTATCTGTAGCAGTTTTTATTGGTTCCTCTCTACAAATTTCGACCTTTAAATACCTGTAATTTCACGGGGACTGGATAAAATAATTCTTTTATTTTTTCAGTCTTCGGTACAGTAACTATAAAGCCTATAATTCCAATAATATTATAAATGGGAAAGTGCCTTTGTTTGCTTGTTTTGATTTTACGCATAAATTATTCAACCGTTGTAACAGACAATTTTATGTGGCCCCTAGGATAAATATTTGCCTTTTCTTAGTAAAAAAATCCCATCTTGGACTCTATAGTTGTGTTATATGAATTGAAAGGGCCTGTTAAAATGTAATCAACTGTTGCATGTAAACATTTTATTTTGACAACACGAACATGTGTTTAATGAATTTAACGAATGTTTTGAATTTGCTTTCATCTAGAGATTTTTTTTTTTTGCTTTAGCATAACAAAAAGTAACAACACTTCTTATTTCAACATCGTGGCAACAATACAAACCAATACATTTATTTTATATTATACATATAAGGTATTTTAATTTAGTCTCCTTGGACCTTGTGGGACGACGTATTTACAGTAGCTAAAGGACCAAAAGTCGGAGGGGCTGGGAATGCTTCAAATTAAAATATTGGTTAAATTAATTCAACATATGTTTGTACTTTCATAATAACATGTTTACACAGAACAATTGATTCAATTCAACAGGCCCTTTCAATTAATATTTCGCAACTTTACAGATCAAGATGGGACTTTTTACTGCTTAAGCGACCAGTAGGGCGTAGCCCGGTAGGATTTTTCGAAATATGAATAGGCTTATATTCATCCTAGACTTTCTAATATTGCCCATGTAAAAGTTCATGTACAATTGGTTGAATAGTTTATGCGTGAAAGCAAAACAAACAAGCAAAGGCACTTTCACATTTGTAATATTATTAGGATACAAATATCACATGTTTAAATCTCATATGACTGTACGCAGTTTTGCTTACAAATGGATTTATTCTTCTCTTTTCTCGTTGCCATCATGGTTACCCATACGACTAATGTATAAATGTTAACTAATGCTCATCCAAAATCGTATGAAGTGACATATACTATCGCCGAATTCAATTGTTGCCAGTATACTGTAGAATTGAAGGTAACGCAAATTTTAAGTCCACACGCCAGTTTATTTTCGAGATATTATGAGGAGAGTCAAATAAAGTTTTGTTACCCCCTCTGTTGATAGACTTCGCTAACGCTCAGCCAGTAATTATTACCTAACATAACGAGTTCCAAGAAAAACCGAATAAGAAACGCCTGATCAGCTGATGGAAACCTCCACGCATTAGGGAGTTGGAAGATCTCCAAGATGTGGAAAGCCCGACAGAGTGGCAAATTGTAGGGATTGAGAAACTCTTTGGTGGAGGGATCTTCCCAGGAAATCCTTTACGATGGCAAGTTTCCTCTTCTATACTGACTGATTGAGTTTTGAAAAGTAAAATAAGTCAGGGTGAATTGCTTTTATTTCACACCGTAGACGAACCGTAATGAAGGTTATACATTCATTTTTTCCTAATATAATTAATATATCCCTCTATTAAGGTAGGTAGCACTGCAGATTTCCAGAGTCTGGCTAAATATTTTCTACTTTCTATCCATATGTAACTTTGTTTTTCTTTCTATATTATTGTTCTACAGTTAATAAAAGTATCATATTACGAAAGTATATAGCTAGTAAATTGCGTGTTTTATAAATTACGTGGCATAGACTATTATTACGATTCAATTTAATTTAGTCATGGATAGGTTAATTACAATTGTGACCTTTTAAAAATCCAAATATGACACCTTGAATTAAAAAACCTTTTATACAACTCTTCTGAAATTATTTTAACGCCATAAACTTGAATAACATACGTTGGGACGGATTTGTAATTTTAGATTTCAAAAAATGTATTTCAATCCTAAAATCTTGTGGGATTACTTTGAAAAATGCTTTTATGGTGCACACATATTTTTTACTATTGTTTCGTGTACTTTTCTAATTCGTTCAAAATTATCAAACAAAGCTTAAGTAAATATTGAGAAGCCTGGACATACTTAACTTAAATAATCGTAATAAGTAGCGACGCAGTACTTTGCTTTGTTGAATTGGCCGAGGCTTACAAAGCATTACTTAAATTCGTTTTCATTTAGTAATGAAATAGCAAAGGCAATCAGTTGTGGTATGGCTACCTGCCAAGTAAGGGTATGGCTGGGCACGACCTCAGCCCGGGCTACTTGACTTTCAGCCACACATAATTTACTATCTCGATCTGCGTATTTTATAACTAGTTTCTTTATGTTTTTTTAATGAATTTGTTTAAAATTACTGTTATTTTCCGTTCAATCACAGTTTCAAACTTTCACGTACTGCTAAAATAATTCACCCTAAACAGCTAAAAACAATATATAAACAAACAATAAATACACAACAAAACACAACACAACACAACAAACAATACAACAAACAACACAATAAACAACACAATAAACACTCAATATCTCAACTGTAGAAGAAATTCTACTTCGATCAATCTATTTTAATCCGTGTACTTTTTCACAATGTTTCATTATAATTTAATGTTGTTGTATAATATACTGTGACTCATATGGCCTTATTCTGACTCCGAAATTTCAACATGGCTCCTGGTAGGGGTGGGGCCGTGAAGAGGCATCCTTAAGAGGGATTATGAAGTCAAGCATGTGAGAACGCTTGGATGCCTCTCTTGCGTTTTTTCTCCATTTTGTCTCTGTTTATTAAAATGGAACATTCATGTCAAGAATATTTAATCTGCCATAATACAACAATGTGTGCTATGTTTTAATCTACAGTACAACAACCTTTTCTAATTTCATGTTCATATTTGTTGCCATTTTGTTATTCTCGTATAATCCTAAAGAAAGGAATACTGTTGTTAATGAGAACAAGAATGTCCACTAAAAGAGTGACTTTTTCTACATTCCGTTGTTGATTACATCTTAAGTCACAGTGCAAGGTTGGAATATAAACAGAATATTTTGATATAGAAACATATTTAGAAATATGAAAATAATTTTCAATGTTAGGGTTTCAGAAATATTTAATTTTTTCACACATTATGTAACCCTCGGGTTACATGTATAAATTTGATTAAGATGTACAAAACAAATTCCCACAGAGCATGAGAGTTTATTGCAATCACCGTTAAAGCAACATCAAAGTCAAATGTGGACTTGTCCTAGCTACAAGAACAAAGAACACTCTCCTGTTGTATGGTTTTCTATACTTAAAGGAAAGATTTTAGGGAATCGCCATTTATTTGACCAATCTGTCTTTGTTTCCCTTATAAGTAAAAAAATAGAAATTCTGCCAGCCATTAGGTATTAATCTAGAATCAAATAATTTTTGAAAAACTGACAAAGTTTGAAAGGGATGAAAAAAATTAAATGGAATGTGCCTACTATTCTATGAACATTATGAGAATCGGTGCGATTTACAAAAAGCCGTTATAGAAGAACAAATTAACGCCTTCACTACGACACGAGTAATGTACCTGCAACTTTAGGGCTATGCAACATAATATGAATTAGCGTTCGCCGAAGTCAATGTGTTAATTTATTCTGTTATAGTCCAGGGGCCCAGAGACAATTTGCATTTTAGAAGTACACTACCTGAGTTTCCTTTTATATCGATAAGAAAATATGTTTAACCTTAGAAAGTATTCGATTGTCTGCCGTCTTTGGTGGAGGTCAAAATGCAAGAGGATCGATAAAAAGTTTTAAAAATATGAAATCATAATTTTTGTTCTCAAGTCTAATTTTCCCTAGCTTGACACATTTAAAGCACATGTAAAACTCAAAAATAAATGTTAAATAATCATCGTCCATAAAAGTAGAAACATTCGATCTTTTGAGCTAAGTGTTTGTTGGATATAGCAATTATTTATGTGTCAAACTGTCGGGTATACGTGTGTGGAGTTGAGGATGGCAAAATATGAGCAAAACAATATACGAGTAGTTTTATATTTTTAACCTTTTCCATATTCCCCATTTTGGGGAAAAGTATGTAAGCAAAAATATAGTTTCGTATTTTTTAACCTTTCGACGTTCTCCCATTTTGAGGAAAAGTGTGATCGTGAGCAAAAGTCATATAGTTTCATATTTTTAACCTGTACCCTCCCGTTTTGACCAAAATTAGCGTGGACGACGATTGATTTCTTTCGTACGAAAAATGTGACTGTCCATTTCTAGAAAACACATGCTGTGTGCTTATTACAGTCCAAATTGGTTCTCAGCTCTTCACTGTTAGATCTATAACGGATATCTCTGAGTAGTTCAACAAAACTCGAAGCCAATATAATCAATTTGCCGTTAGGCACTATCACTCTTCGGTTTACTGCTCAAAGCGTGAATTTCTTGGTCAGTTTGGGACAAGAACAAAGACAACATTTGATAAGTAAATTCCCCCATAAACACAAACACCTGAGAAGAAATGTTTTGTTATCCGGCTTCCTTGGTGTTAAATGATAGAAAGAGAAGTGAGTAGTATTTCTAAAAAATACCGATATATATATTACAACGTTTGTAAAAATTTCCCATTGTAATAACTGTACTTGTTTCTATCAGTTTCAATTATGTACAGGATAAAAGATTCAAGTCTCATAAAAATACGATAAAGATTTGCCATAACATTCATGATACCACGTATTTTATTGCGTTATTTACACAGAAGAACAATTATTCATGCGGGCAAAAGTGTCCTGTGGTCCGGGAGAGTATTTCAGTTAGTTCTGAGGACCGACGCTAGGGCTGCGCTCCGTAACTTTGATTTTTCCGTTCCAATATTTCTTACTCCATAGAGAGCAGTATGAGCGCTTACTTTTGCCGGGCCTCAATTTATAGAATTGGATATCTCTTGTGTGAATAATACAGTTAAAGGTACTTCCATCGATATTAATAGTTGTGTAAATTGTACAATCAACTTTTAGATCATTGGCTTTAGTATTTCAATAGGAACAATTAAAATCATGGAATTTTAAACGCACAACTGTTTACGTCATAGATACCCTCTCAGAAAGTATTCTGCTCTTCGATTCAGAGCTTAACCCTCTGGTCTACTACCTAGACGTTCAATACGTCGGAAGTGATTTTGGATGTAGTGAATTTATCACCATTTCTCAGAAATACTTAGGATATAATTTGAAAAATGTTGGCTCCCCTAGTTGAAAGTGAGAGGGAAACAATGAGTAACAGCTAGACTAACTATTAGTGCGACGTTTGACTAACCATTAGTGTGACGTTTGACTAACCATTAGTGCGACGGTTGACTAACCATTATTGTGACGTTTGACTAAACATCAATGCGACGTTTGACTAAAATTAGTGCGACGGTTGACTAAACATTAGTTTGATGTTCGACTAGCCAGTATTTCGATATATGTCTTAACATTATTTATATGTTTGACTAACCATTGATTGGGTGGTAGACTAACCAATTAACGTATATTAGACTAACCAATTAACCTATATTGAACTAACCAATTAAACCTATATTAGACTAACCATTAGTTTCATGTATTACTAACATTTCGTTCGCAGTCTCATTACCCATTAGTTCAATGTTTGACTAACTATTGGTTCTATGTTTGACTTACCAGTAACGTTTGTCTAATGTTTTAAGACTTACGTTGACACCTCATCGTTAATGACAAGATTATTGTCGTTCCTGTGTGCCCACGTAAGGAATATTTTAAGGAGTGGGTTTGCAAAGGTTTGCCTTTAATCCACAGTGAAGAAGTTAACGATGCAGATTATTGTTAACAGTTTGTCGGGTGGTCAGCGAAGTGGCTAAACTTCGCTAATGGGATGGTGCTCAAGGGAACTTTGAATATTCAAGTTGTGCAATATCATGAACTTTGAAAGCCATTATGGCGAAAATAAGTTCTATTTGATGATTTATTAAAAAAAAACAACATTAATTACCCAAAAGTGTTTCAATTTTGTATTATTTATTATTGCGCTTAGTTACCTCAGGTCATTAGTTAGTATCGTGTATTTGTTGTAATCCAGTTCTGTTAGATATTGGCTGATCGTTAATGAACCCAATTTATTTTGTCTGTCTGTCCGCACGAGTAGAACCGACCTGTAGAAATTTTTGCATGGAGCTTCATTTATATATTAGCTGAGTTCGATGGTATATGTCACTCTATGGGATTTGGCTGAGCATTAGCGAATATTATTAATTGGTCTTATGCGTAACCATGGTGGTTACGAGAAAATTTCACATTATAAATACACATGCTGGTTTGATTATTCTTACAGTAAAAATATAATTATTGAAATCATTGTTAAAGTTGGTGACAAGATTTCATTTTAGTGAACTTGCGTTGTAGTGCCCTCCCTACCTAACCGGAAAATTTATGTTTTAAACACTGTTGTGCAACCTAACTCAACAAAAAATGTGAATGGATAGTTTACCAAGATAAATCTATAAAGATCATCTACAGGCTTTAAATTTTACATGATACTTCATTTCTGCATAGACAAGAATAGTTTCTATGAAGGTGCATGTCCTGCCATGGAATTTGGGTGAGCTTAACTGACAGCGTACTTAGTAAGCTGTTAGGATTTGGTTTGTCTGCTGAGAATATGTAAAAATTTCCTTTCTGTATGTAAGATATATATAGTCTATATATATATATATACATATATATATAGTATATATATATATATTATATATATTATATATATATTATTCGAGTCCATGTCCATGTTTGATGTTCCTCTTACTGATCGTTTTTTATACTACGAAATCGAAGTTTTAAGTTTATAACACATGCTGTATATAACAATAAATTCACCATTGTTGTACTCTTGAAATGCTTAAAATATGTTTCCCATGCATACGGTGAAACAATAGCAGAATTTCTGACAATTTTCCATCGTTATAAATTACGAAGAGGTATAACACTACGTTTCGAGAATTGAAATCTACCCTCCTCTTCAGGTGGTATTTAACAATAAATAAATATCCATAATATGTTAAAAAACTAATAAAGTGCAGCAAAGGACTACCACCCAAAGATTATAAATGATACCTAGAAGACGTCATTCCACTAAGTGCACATGAATCAAGACCACAAGCAAACACGCCACACCCAAACTAGCGAAGTTGTAACATCGGCGAATAACAATGAAGTATCGGTACCATTTTTAGTGAATTTTGTTAACACTTTGCGATCGGTTGGTAAAACTGCTTACAAAAGCTGCCGATGGCCAATCTGTCTAAGATGGCGGACTTTGAGTCTGAGTTAGAGATAGTGCAGGTTCAAACAGTACCATCGACCCTAGACTCTCCCCCTTATTCGGGTTGATAAGATCCTCACACAGTCCAGCTGCCCTTGAGGACGGCCAGAATAAGGCTTAAATGGGGATCTGCGTCACCTTTAAAAAGAACAAATTAACTTGCAATGTTACAGGAGACGTTCTTATACACGATGATAAACATTCATACTTCAACGATTAATCGTAGAATTCAAACTGATAATGTTTTTGGTTCGAGTTCTGTATGGGAGTGAGCCACCATTGGCGGCCCATGCAGGTGTGGCACTCATCGTTGCTGGGAATAGAAAAAAATATTAGTGACCGCTTAATTAACAGCTTTAAGTAACAGTTGATTAAGCTGATCACTGTTACATCACTTCATTGGTCGTAATTTACAGAATTCAACAAAACTTCTTATCTGGAAATCAACAAAAATCCAAAAGATTTGATCGGTTAAGGAGGTTTTTGTAATAAAATAGAGCTTACGGCTCCCTATCGGTTTTATTAATCCGGAGGTTGGGCCGTTATTGTAGCTCCGCTGCCGGGGCCGGTATTACCGTATAACCGCGCGGCTAGAGCGGCCCACCGAGCCGCCATATGACAGCCATATTCGGGGGTCGTAATATTTTAATGTTCTCTACCATGCAGCCCTCGTATAATCGGCGCGCGGTGAAGAAGTGGCTTTACGTGTTAACTTTGCTAACAGCTGACAACACCGGAACTGTGCTAATTCGTTTATATAGTCACCTTTAGAGTTTTTACGTTATTGTCATCAATAAAGTCATTTTTGTGACTGACTTCAAATGGAATCAAATACAGATCTTAAACTACGAGATCGTAATTTTATGTCACTTTTTGAATTCTACGATTAAGGTACTTGTACAATCCTTAATGCACAAATGTTTTAAATAAATTAATTGGTATTTTTAGATATTGCACTTTTACGTCTAAACGCGTTGTGATTGGCTGAGCCTTAGCGAAGCCTATAACTTTATGTGCTGAAAAAACTTTATTTCTGCCTATATCTCTGTCCATACGATATCTGGAACACAAACTGAGCTATATACTTGAAATTTTGCTTGAAGTTTCATATCTTTATTGGTTCGCATTACAGTTCGATGATAGTCGATGGCACTCCATAGGACAACGATAAAGTCGCAGATATATGTAAATAAACTGAGTAAAATCATTATGACATTTTAACATGTGGACGTAGATTACACTTGTAGGCTACATCTATTCTTGTGAAGTTTTGCATGCACCCTGTTACGCCACACTTACTCATACTCTCTTTATTGTTGTAAACTATTATATAAATTAAGACCGTTTTCTTATTTCAGTGAACCTTCCAAACGTTTTGTGAACCATAAGCAATCCAAAAAGAATTTGCATGATCCCTTAATTCAGTTTACCTCCTACAAATCGAATACGCAAATTAAATAATGTGCTAACAGGGATGCCACTAATAGAGAGATAATTAAAGACATAAAATGTGATTGGAAGATTAGAGAAATGCGCCCATATTTCCATTTTTCGGACTAACCTCAGTGTTCTCTCACAGTGAAGCATAGGTATTTATAATAAAAACAATATAATTAAAAGATTCTTAACATATTTTAGACTCCTTGCAATGAATTAGGGAATTATAATTACTTTTCTCATTTCTATTTACTGTAAACGTTTTGAGAGGAAAAGCTTATCTTATAACATATAAAAAATGAAAAAAAATACAATAATGTAAAAAAATGTTTAATCATATTTTATTGCGATATCCTGTACTTAAAATATACGGAGGGGTTTGGCAGACTACTGTCCAACTCTACTCCACCGAACAACTAAGGCGAGAGTCCAAATTAATCTTGAAATTCAGGCTCTGCATGCTATCATACATCTATGAAGTATTTTAAAAAAACTATACATTTTGTGATTGAATTAATTTTTGTATGATGATTTTTTATATTATACAAACTTGTTTTACGAGTGCTAAACAAACAAACAACTAAGCTGGAAGGTGATATGTAAAAGAAATGAAAAAAAAAAACCTGTTGAGGACACTTTTTTTAGTGAATATTTTACAGACATACTAAATTGATAATAAAATATAATCTTCATATAAACAAATGTAGATAATTATTTTTCATCTTGTACCACCATTTAGTAAGGTAGGGTTGTTCATCACGACATTTATTCAAGACTTTTGGAAAGTTTTGGGCGTGAGTGTTGTTTTGCGGTTTCGGAGACTACGAAAATTAACGAATACTAAGTTTTCATAAATTTATTTATTGGAAAGTTTTATTTAATTAATTTAGTTCTACTGTCTATCTAGATGTTTCCGATTGGTGAATTCATTTGGCTTCCTAAGCTAAAATTATTCATTAACATTAAAAATAGACACTTTTAGCGCATTTTCTCTGGATAAATTAAAAACCAAAAATTACATTATGACTGTAAAAAGCAATTAAACATTGATTAACTATAGCAACTATGTAGTTGTCCACCATTGCCACCTTTAAATGTGGCCCGCACGGTACGAGAATTGATCTGTCTCTTTAAACTGGTCCGCTCCCACGCAGCACGTAAGTCACGTACGCACTCCAGCCGTGACAAAACCTGTACAAGAAGCCACGTCGTACAGCCTGCCCCAATCTGCAAGTAGGGTAGGGTTGTTCATACGGCAGTTAGTCAAGGTTTTTGAAAGGTTTGGAGTGTGCGTTTTACGATGGCGGAGATAAAATAGAAAAATGCATAGTTTTCTTACATTATTTATCACAATTTTTATTTCATTCATTTGTTTATCTAGACTTTCCAGTCACTGCAACTAATTCGAATTCATACCTTTAGATAGGAAATTGCTCTCCAAAAAGACCGTTATATCTCGATTAATTGTGTTACCAAATGTATTAATGCGTGTGACAGGAAAACATGATAGTCATTTTATAAACATTAAAAAATAAAAAATGTTATTTAAAGATATATTTTTATTGTTAGTTTAAAATTACTTAAACAACATTTTTATTGTTTTTATAATTTGGTTAAAATTACAAAAAATAATATTTAATCAATATTCTCATTACCTTCGTGAAATTATTCTATAAATATTGCATTGCACAAGGATGTTTGATACATATTCTATTTAAATAAAAGTGTAGTAATCAGGAGATAATGTTTTTATTAATAGAAGTATGCGATGGTATATTCTGAAAATTAGCCAAAGCAATCGTGTTTTGTTTTTAAAGTCTTAACTTTAACAAAACACAAGTCTGTAAATTATCATTACAAAAATGTTTAATCTCGCCAGTAAATAATTTATGAAAATGAAATATTTTTTCTATTTATGAAGAATAGCCACTAATATATCTTAGACTTAACCAGTAAATATAGTAAACTATTATTCTATAAACCCAAAAATCAAATAAATGAATACATACAATTAACATGGACAAAGACGGATTTTAGATATGCGAATTAAAAACATTTTCAATTTAATGTTATAAATTAAAAAATAATGAAACACAATAAATAATTTATTGTAAATGTTTTGAACAATTTATAAACTATGTTTTTCAAGTAAATTGAATTTGTATGCGTAGCACACAGTCAAGAATATATCTTCCCTTTATATTTTTCTTGTTTGTACTTGACTAAATGAATACGATTCGAGTAGTAGAAGAGGTATTGAAGACTATACATATATTTGCTGAAGATCATTAGGGCCCAGGGCTTTGTCAACAGAATTTAAAAATAGCCTCTGACTGCTGCGGCTGGAGATTATTGTTCATTTAGAGTGCTTCTCCACGATAATCTCCAAATACAATATCGCCCATATTCAAACGACCCAAGCGCCATCTTGAGTTCAAGGATCGGCCTGTAAGGGATCAGATCGCAGTGAACAGTAATCCCGCCATATTGCGCCATTGTGAGGGTAGTCAATAACCTAGTCATATGGGAGCAGTAGGAGATTACGGCGAGGGGTCGAGAGAGTTTCTGATGGTAGCGGATTAGTGAATCCTGGAGAAACACTTGTGTTGGGAGTTGAACAGCCGTATAATACCTTAATTAAGCGTTGTTCTATTGCATAATTTCTATTCACGTCGTTATATCTTTTAATGATAACACAATTGTTTCGAATGAAATGTATGAACCAGTCCGCTTAGACCTGACAGTAAAACAACTCTGCTTTGATAGTCGGACTAGGCAAAAATGGAAGTAGTTCGGCACCTTTTTCAATGAGAGGTCGAAACTCCTAACCTGTAAAAGTAACGATATTTATATCACTTACGCTCAGATAGTGCGTTAAGTGAGTGTGTTAAGTGGTTTGCACGCCGCGAAAGTTGGCCAGTAACCAGTCACTAAGGCTGGTTATCTCAGAGTTACAATGTTTGGCAGGTCAGCATGCACGATTATTTTATCGCCGGGATTTGGCTGTCTAAACTTAATTAGAATCGTGCAATCGCTTTTGGATTGGAATTATTTTATATTAGGTTAAGGTCATACCCCTTTAAGATATGATCCCTAAAAACTTTTGTAACCAGGCAAAAATAAAAATTGCTTACAAAAATACGATATTTTTTAGAATGTACATAATTTATAGCTTATATTAAATTGACTTTTTAATTTTTTATGGATAAAAAATTATATTCTGCAATCGAAGTGATTTCTTAAGATAGGTCATTCAGTTATTAGTCTGGGATGATTGAATTTTTAAGTCAAAGCTGTTTAAGGATAGGATCCCTGAAGACATAAAAAGTAGATACGTTTTGTATCGTCGTGGAGTTATAGAAAGAAATATATTTCACTCATTCTATTTCATCCTTGTGGAAACAGATCGCATTTTGTTAGCAGATACAAGCTAAAAGAATCAAAAACATCAAATCAAATCAAATCATCTTTTATTGCATTTTTTTACAATTCAACATTGCATCGCAATCGTCAAGAAACCCCTTATAATTATAGTTATAAGCAACCCCTTATACATTCACACACACAGTCAAACTTACATCTTCATACATTCTCTCAAACACATTCTCACTGACCTCAGATCCTATGCTCTCATAAATCCCAGCGGCTCATCATGAATTCATCGACAGAGTAAAACGCTCTAGACACCAGTAGGCGTCTTAGACGAGTTTTAAATTGATTTTGATTGTTGGAATTCTTTATTACTTTCAGGGAGCCTATTGATCAGTTTGACACCAACTTCTTGAGGTAGATGTTGCGACAACGCCAGTCTGTGATGCTGAGTTCGATAGTTGTCCTGCCTCTTGTTTCATATTGGTGAACGTCCTGCCACGAATCAGAGTACACCTTGATCTGCAGTCACGTAAACCACCTCAAAATATGTAGAGGCAGGGCAAAGTCATAAAATCCAAGCGTCCCTAAAAGATTCCCTACACGCACTTTTCTCTGAAAACTCAACTTTTTTGTCTGAATTCTGGACAGCCTTTTTTTGATAGTCTGAATATAGTCGTTCCGCAATCTTTATATTTTGGCACAGCCTCCCCAAAAAACGTCTTACTCCATACGCAAAGTAGTGGGTGGATAAGGCCATAGCTAGGGCCTATTTTTTTAAAAACTTTGGGGTGGGAAACATAACTTTGTGCTAGTTATGCGCAAAAGGCATCATCATATTATTACCTGCGGAAACTCTAGGCACAATTACTGTGGTTCGATGTGGTTGTCCCAGGTCAGCCCTCTGTCAAGGAAACATTCCCTGAAATACGTTATGTAGAGTAGTGTTTCCTCTAGAGAAGGACATTATCTACAAATACAGCTGGCCCATACCAAACGTTTGTATTCTGCCGAATGCAGAAACTGTATCAAATATTTGATTTGGTATTGATTTGTTTTCAAGATTCATTATTTCAGAATAAGAATTGAAATTACAATGAATTTCACTTCAACAAACGTTTGTGGATTGTCCAGTTCTTGTTTCTTTTTCAGTGTTTTGCTTTTTAAAACAGTGGAGAGTCGTGTCTATCAGCATATTGAACTAGTTTCCTCATGTTGGATCCACGAGTCTCAATTCTTACTGAACAATAAAATCAGGAATAAAAAGGAGGCCCAAGGATAGGATCCCTGAGGGACACCATGAGGGACATTTTGATTTTGTCTAGATCGACGTTCTGCGAAAATCTCCACGCTCTGATCTCTCGCTCCCCATTCAGGTAAGGCAAGCATAGCCAACAGGCTTGCTGGGAGTCCCCGAACGCCACACTTTCTCCAACTGGTGCAGCTCAGTTTGTCTCATGAATGCACCACAGGTTTCAAATGCCTTGGGACAAGGTCCAAGAAATATGCTAAGCAACATGTTACTCGCCCGTTCCAATCCATCGACAACATTTTCCAAAAGGGTTGTTCACAGGGCCGTCCAATTGTGGATTTGTTTTTTCTGAATCCAAATTGCTACTGGATTCCAGAAATCCGCTTGTTTTCTAGAAACGCTTATTCAAGTCTTAGACATTATGAAAGTTTTTTCAAAAATTTTGACTGAACACCGGAAGAATTGATATGGAAATTGCTTGGAATGCAAGGATCGTCCTTCTTGGAAAAATTGGAATGACCATTTGGCTGTCTTCTCAAAAGAGAAGGAAAAGTTTCCAGATTCGAATGAGGAATTTAATATCAGTTTTGTGAGTTGGTCCTACTAAGTGCCTGAGTGCATCCGTTTCTAAGTAACCAAACTGGGACTTCCATTTGTTGTCACCTGTTTTACTTCGGAATTTCAGTCCCTGATATGACACGTGCTATCTCATCTCCACACACAGGAGGCAGGAGCCATGGACGCAACCGGCTCCGGAACACGCCTTCCCACAAGACTGAGTTTCCGTGAATGGACGGAATTCATTGAGGCAACAGAAGAAAATATTTATTGAATTCATTTGCACTAGTAATTGATCTTCAAACAATTGTGTCATCAACATTTGATCACAAATGATCCTGGAATCCCTTTTGTCCTTACTCGCATCTCGAGAAGAATTTCATTAGTTAATTTTCCAAGCTGTCCTTGACAAACATTTTCACAATCACCCAAGGCTCTAATGATTGTCTATAGGCCCTTTAGACCGCTTCGTATGACTTTCTTGTAGATCCTCTCCGGTATGTTCTAAAAAAATTGCTTAAATCGTTTCATTTTCTGATTCACTTAAAGATTTTGTGAAAGAATTTGTGTTTTTTTTCATCGAGATATGAGATAATGCCCTTGGTCAACCATGGAAATTTTCTGAGGTTTGGTAGTGATTTTTGTTTTTTTAAAAGGTCACGCAAACATCTAGATAGTAATTGAAACGAATACTAAATGCCCGATACATGTCACTGTCGTTTTGGAAAGTTATTTATAAAAGTTCCAAGATTCATTTTTTAAAAGTTTGTTTCATGATGGCAAATGTTTTGATAAAATACAAACTCTGTGTAATTTTTGAATTTTGAGTTTGTTGTTTGCATCCATGAATCACTATCTCATGCGCAAAATGGTCAGAGACCGTGGTTCAATAACAGAGACTGTTGAGGTGTCAGAAATGTTGGTTTGACGTTGTCGATGGCATGTACTCGAAGTCGCGGTCACTCGTCGTCGGTGTATTCACGGACCA
>NW_025784361.1:0-24712 GCF_021130785.1 Homalodisca vitripennis
CCCGCCGCGTCAAAAAATTTAACATTGGATTATTATGACAAAATTTTCCGCAATTATTGAAGGAAAAACAATCCATATTTAATCATTTCCCTGCTTTGGGGTTTCTACAAGCATTCATGTTAGCTTCAAATTCGTCCAATAGGGATTCAATAATTTAAATACAAAAGACAGTTATATAAAAAGATTTGTAATGTTTAAAGTAAAGATTGGGTAGATCATGATTATTATTATTATCTACTTAATTTTGCTTAAACTAAATGTTAAGAAACTGTATTGTTATAGTCAAACTTTATATTTTAACCATTTTAATTAGGATATATTTTAAGCCAACCACACACCTTTGAAAATAATACAAGCTAATTCCAACAATTTTGTTAATGAAGTTTACAAATCACATTGTGGCAATCTGATATGTTACAATTATACCATCCAAAATTTCTGATTTTAAGTTTGCTAGGTTTTCATGAGATATTATAGAATTATATTTGATCTCCGACTTACCAATTAAATATATATATATATATATATATATATATATAATAATATATATATATATCAATATTATTCGTACTGATGATGTTTCGATGTTTTCTCTCAAAGATTAGTAATCACTCGTGAGACCTATAGCACATAAAGGGGTAAAATTAGCTAAAACTTTTTCCTTGTTAAGTGCATCAAATTTTATTTGTTTATTTGTTGATATCTATCAAAAAGAGTTCTTTCATATATGGAAAAAATTTTTACTTAAGGGCAGTCTGACCGAAGAAAATTTTTTTTGTGTGATTTTAGTTTATAACACTTTTATTTTTCTTTGGAATCTCCTCTTTCTAACGATATATAACACATACGGTACAGAAAATTCTAAATAAGTGAAAAAAAATTATTTAAAATAACCATCATGCACACCAAAAATTCGATCCAGCCCCGCTACTATAGTCAGACTCACTTTATACAGTACACTGATACATTTATCAGCTGATTTAGTTTTATGTAGTTGGCTATTCTGCTTGACAGTTGTATTCACTGTCAGTGTCTGTAGCTTCTGCTTCAATCTGCTGTGTTCTTTGTGATTGCTTTGTTTATAAAGTTTTTTTTCAATAGTTACGTGCAACATAATAGTGTAAATATTTTTAGTGTTACTGTAGTAGTGTTAGTAGTACAGATTTGGTTTAGCCTACATTATGGGAAACAAAAAGAAACAAGGAAGATACAGTGTTTTATAGGAAGAAGACTACTGCTCAAATGAAAACAAATAAACCTAGGCCTACCCACACTACAGAAGCTGTAGATAAAACCTATAACAACTTCTAGCTCTAAGGTAAAGTTACAATCCAACCTTGACTACTATGATAGTAAAACTGAAAATATGCAGTATGATGTCATTGATCTGAGTGTATATTCAGGGATCTTGCCAAACCAGAAACTGTTGCAAAAAATGTCTCAGATTTAAATCACAAAACCCCAATGAATCTTTGAACAATGTTATCTGGAGTAAAATACCTAAAAAGAACATTTGTAAATCTTGAAACCCTGAAATTTGGTGTATTTTAAGCTGTTTTGACATTCAACAGTAGACACTTAGTTAAAGTAAAAATTAATGGAAACACTTAGGCCTACAAATTGGAAAGGAATTTACTTCAAACTGCAAGACTTCTCGATTTCGAACCGTGTTTCCAAAGCTGAAAAAGCTGTTTTCCGATATGGAAAAAAGTAGACAGTCCAAGAAAATGTTGCCAAAAGGAAGTTAGAGGACTTGTATGAGGCAGAAGATGATCCAGACAATCCTAGTTACTGTGCTGGACATTATTAAAAGTAAGGAAAATTTATTTATTACATATATTTTTTGGTTTTTTGCTGTTTACCGAAACTTAAATTTTTTAAAAACTGTACGTTGCATAAAAACCTAACACCGATTGAGATATCTTAATGAAATTTTTTAACACACATTCCTTGGCTAAAATAATAGTGCTATAGGAGAGGGTTTTGGGATATAATTATCCTAATTTGATTTAAAAATATATTTATATATTAAAATTTTAAATTTTTAAACACACAAAATTTTAAAAATTCATAATTTATTTATTAAAAGAAAAAAAACTAAAAATCTCTCCTAAGGGCTCTAGAAAAATACATGATCTTCAAAATAAAACCAAAAGCAGTAAGCTATCTTAAATAGTTTTTTTCAAGTTATGCAACATATAGTTAACATTGCGATTCTTATGGGAGTCGGACTCCCTTTAAAAGTTATCGTTATGTGTTCAATGGAATTATTGATGTTAACTCAGTGCCATAGGAATTAGAAGACTCATAATAAAATAAATAATTAATAGACTAGATAGCAGTGGTTACAAGCTTGACCTGACATAGTTGGAAAGATTTCTTCATTGGTTTATTCTACCTTCTCACCCCTTCATTTCCATAATCAGTTTTAATTGCTCTGTTAGTGTTAAAACTGAAACGATTTCAATGTGAATAATTAAAAAGAGATAGATAATGTTATATGTTATGAATTTATTCAGTTTTGATGAGTGTCTGATACGCAAGGAGAAATGGAACTGAATTAATAAATGTTTTAATTAGTTTTATGTACACATTGGAAACAGATGAAATATTGCTGTGTTTTGTAAATAATTATTTTGGTGCTTAATGTTAACACACTAAATAATATCTGTGAGTTTACGGTTGTAGCTGTTTAAACAGACTAATGGACCTCGAAAACTTAGTTTGTCATTGTTTTAATGAAAACTTGTAAGTTGCTTACAAAACCGCTGAGTTTAATATTTGGTAATACAATGTACCTTTGTTACGGATTTTGTAGAGAGAATGATTGTACTACTTTATAACCGTATAAATTTTATTTTTATGTTATTTTAATACACAATTATATAGTTATAAATTATTTAAAATAAAGTATTCTTGTTTTACCAGGGCTAAATTGTTTTTTTTTTATTTTAGCAGTTCCCAATGTCCTATAAAGATGACATTTTATATACACGTGTCTTAAGCTCTGACCAGACCAATATAAGACTTTTCAAAAAGATAATCCTCTGACGCTGAAATGGGTTTTGGAGTGCATAAAATAATCATATTATTGTTTTTCCAGCTTTCTGATCCACTGAACAGATGAAACAAAGCACACAAGTACCACAACACTTATAAATAAAGGATTTTCATACGGTTTAGAACGATGGAATTTGATACACAAACTCAACAAACTACGATTACCGAAAGTACTTGAAGTGTACTGAAAGTATATGATATAGACTGGAATTAGATGCTTTCTAACCGAAGAACATTTTTCGATCCTACGTAGTTATATATTTGATTGTTTCTTGCAAAAATTCCAACGCTACTGATGCACTTTGATCGAAATCCAATGACAGTTACCTGAAGTAGATATTTTTGAACGAAGTAATCTTTTCAGACGTACGTATGTAGGCTATATATATTTTATTAATTGGGGGCAAATATCCAAAGGTTATCATAATACGGGAAAGATCTTAAGTATACTGGAAGTCTGTAATGGTTACCGGAATTAATCGTTTTTCAACCGAAAGACTTATCTGATCTATGTTTGTACATAATTTCTTCATTGGGCAACAATGCAAACGCTATTGAAGAACTGAAAATAATTTAAAAAAGAAGATTAAAAAAAAGCTAAAAGTAGAAATTTCATAATAGAGTAAAATTTCCAAAATCGGGTACGGTAAGGTATAAAAAAGAATTTTATCGTAGTATAGAACCTAATTCTATCATAGCGTGGAAATTATAATAGATTCATACAAGAAAAGATTCTTCACAGGCTAAACCTGAAGTAGGAGCCAGTACCTATTTTGTTTTATTAATTTATTTAGGTATTTTATATTGACTTATTATCAAACATATATTTATTAGATTTAAACAAAATAAAGACCAGTTAATCAATAAACAATAAGTTATATTAATTTAGCGTTTGCATTTTTTCTTCTTAATCTAACCCAACAATCAAAATCAATTTCCTCCCTTTTCTTACCATGATGGAAGATTAAGCATTATAATGTACGAGGAGTTTGAAGTGTGCGGAAATAACTTATTATGAAGTTCTGGTCAATACCGAAATCACTCATTCCATTGAAAATATATAAAAACTCTAATGTTTATTAAATTAAAATAAAAATGTTTAAAAGATTATGCTGAAGGAAACTTAATTTTTTGCATCGCCCATTTTGACTATTTATCTGTATAATGAAGACTTGAGGCACTAGATACAGAATTTTGCCAAATATGTGTTGCCAATTGGAGTTTTTAAAAAAACTATCAACTTATATGCTCAAAAGCTTTTATACGTCATTAACAGTAATAGACAGCAAAATAATCATTATAACAAAAAAATTTGAACATAGGAGTAAACTTTAGCATGATAAATCCCTACTGAAAAGTAGGTAAAAACTCAAATGAATACATTAGAACCAGTATCGCTCTCATGAACTATAACTAGGGCTGAGAACTTTTAGTGTGTTAAATAACCCTAACATCGACTAATAGTTGGTTTTTCCTCTTATTGATTACCCTTCTAGACAACGTTATATGACCATACGATGACTAGACCATTGAGCGTTTTAAGCTGTCCAAGTTCATTATAAACATTACACCCCATTTTCTGGAATCTATGTAACCCGAACATCGACTAATATTTGGTTTTTCCTCTTATTGATTACCCTTCTAGACAACGTTATATGACCATACGATGACTAGACCATTGAGCGTTTTAAGCTGTCCAAGTTCATTATAAACATTACACCCCATTTTCTGGAATCTATGTAACCCAAACATCGACTAATAGTTGGTTTTTTCCTCTTATTGATTACCCTTCTAGACAACGTTATATGACCATACGATGACTAGACCATTGAGCGTTTTAAGCTGTCCAAGTTCATTATAAACATTACACCCCATTTTCTGGAATCTATGTAACACGAACATCGACTAATAGTTGGTTTTTCCTCTTATTGATTACCCTTCTAGACAACGTTATATGACCATACGATGACTAGACCATTGAGCGTTTTTAAGCTGTCCAAGTTCATTATAAACATTACACCACGCCCCATTTTCTGGAATCTATGTTACACAAACATCAACTGTTGTGTGGTTAGAGTTTTAGCTCCAAATTAATATTAAAATAATTTTTTCTTATTTTAAAATCAAATTAAAATTTGTTTGCATACAATTCATCCCAAGTTTGATGAAAGTTCTAGTAGCAGAAGTCGGTTGAAATAGCAGATAACGTTTACCAAACTTGTGAAAGTTTCTGATATTGTAAAAACTTAATCTCTGGTGTTAACAATATTCTAATAAAAAATAAGAAACCTTTTTCATAATATGCAATATGAAATTATATGAACGACGACACTACGCAGTCCCGATAAAAGAGCCAACATCTCCCTTCTCGTTAGTATCCCACTAAGGCCCGAGCTATTGTGATGTGTGATTGTGATTCCTCGTACTTGTGATTTGTACTCGAGACTTGCATCCTGTGCAGTGACAACGCCTACACTGGACTCCAAGCAGCTTTCACTAAGGCCCGAGCTATTGTGATGTGTGATTGTGATTCTCGTACTTGTGATTTGTACTCGAGACTTGCATCCTGTGCAGTGACAACGCCTACACTGGACTCCAAGCAGCTTTTAGGTATGTTTGAACACTTTTATATCCCCTCTTTTCCTCTTTCTTAATTTTGGTATATACTACCACCTCCTTCTGGCGAGGAGAATAGTTTTTCCAATCCTCTAAACGTTGTGTTTTACCTTTTGTAAGATATAACGATAGAAAATGTCTATAATCCTGTTATATTTTCAAATCTTTCATCGCCAGTAACAAACTTTCAACAAAGAATAATTCAATAATTGAGGTCACAGATTAAAACATTGTGTCACAATTAGAATTGAATTTTAATTAAAATTAAAACATTCTAGTTTAACTATCAGACTAAATAATACTTAAGATGGAATAGAGGAACATTTTGGGGGCAGAAACAACTTATTTAGTATCAGAAAAGAATAAGAAATACTTGCTTAAATATAATAAGTACTAATTTGAAACGAACACGCGTATGAAGTTTCTTAACGTAAAGTTTACAAGAGTGAATCTAAAATTTGGCTTGCTTGGTCAGGAAATAGCTTGTGTCTTCAATCAACCAGAACTAAAAATATATTTTCTTACGTGTTTAATACCTATGCTGGAGTTGGGTATAAAGCAGCCCATAAAACTTATAACACATAACCTATCCAAATTAAATGGAAATCTAAGCAATTCTTTGTCCCAGATGAAAATTTTAAAATACTACCAAGGATTGATTATTGTCAAATTTCAATTTAATAAACGAGCATATCAACAACAATGCAATATTATAGGTTACTGTAGCTATGCAACGTCTACAAAACATTATTACAAATACAAAGGCATAAGGCATATTCCGTCTGTAGGTGTATAGCTCAATCCCGTATTTAATTAGCTCAAAACTAATAAAAGTAATAAATCTAAAAAATTGTTTTCAGGTCGTGGTCTCTGGAGAGTTATAGCAATGTCATCATATGCTGATTTTAGAAATATTTTGTTGAGTTGTTTAATATTTCGTTACACAAATACCATAAGAAACGGGTTTTCCAGCTCATGTACATTTTCAACTGGAGATACAAATACTTTTGCTTGAGTAATTGTTTGTGTGTATTTCTTCACTCAGAAATTCTAAAAGTTCCAATACGGTCCTCTTCTACAAATTGAGCTTTTTTTAATTACTTATCAGTAAAATGAGAGGTGAAAATTTATGAGTAGATGCTAATGGGAAAAACGCAATTAATATTAGAATTGTAATACAGTATAAAACAAATTCTTGAGGATGCTAAGTCCAAAAATTACTTTTTATGTTTTCAAGGAATTCATATTTAACTATATGCACTTTTAGCTACCTATGTTCCGTTATCTCTCACAAAATCATGAAAAAAATCATACGTATCATACGTCTTAGCGTGTATGTCTGTATGCACGATAATTTTTGAAAAAGAGTTAATATTGTATATAATTTTGGTTTTACTACTATTCTGGAAAGTTGAAAGTCATTCTACGCGCCAAGATGTCTGCTGGGATTTGAACGCGAAGCCTTCCTACAAAAATAAAGTAATTGAATTAAAAGAAAAAGAAATTCGCAGTAGTATAGACTAACAAATCCTTTCTGACAATACAGCCATCCAAACTACAGCACATATGTAGAACACTAATATATGTGAAAACAAAAGCCTAAAGTGTAACTAAAACTATCAAGAGTAGTTTAGGTGTTGTTTGGCAAGACAAAGAAAGACAAGTAAGAACGATAAAGCATCCTAAGCTACTTTTTTGCAACTGGATTAGTTTTGTTTCTTGTGCTGCACAAGGATATCGTCCTTACGTTTGTGATATTCGTTCTCACACTTGAGAACCTTTAATATAAACAGTTTATCTTTTTATTGTTAATTAATTTGTGCAAATTATCTCAACTAAAACATGTCCTGGTGTCAAAAGCATGTTATTTAATTAACGAGATTTTGATGGACTAGTAGAATTTTCTTCAGTAACAATTAAACATTACTTATTTCTTACTCTCTTTCTCATATCAAAATAAAGTCGGCCACAGTCCAGTTACCGACGACAGTTGACATGTGCCAAAATGTAATTTTAAATTTATATATTTTTACTTGAAATTAGATTTCATGAGTTATTAGTTCTAGTCTATTTACATTTTTAAAGACGCTTCTAACACAATTATAGAACATTGTTTCCCACAATAAAGAATATTTATAATTTTTAATATTATTCTCAACATTGCAAATATGTATAAATTAATCTGTACTGTAAATGCTGAGTTAAAAAGAACTCTTGATATCGTTTCGACAACTGAGACACCTAGCCTATGAAATACAGTCTAATCTAGGTGAAGAGGTATTCTCGTTTACTCATTACTTGCACAATTGCGTGCACTACGATGTGTTTAGGACATGATGCCCAAGCACGGTGAGATAAAATAATTATAATGTATATAACTAATTGTTATAAAAATACCACTTACCTTCCCAGTTTTTTATTTATTACTTTTTAATACTCTGACCGTTGATTTTATTCTGCTTAAACACCATACTCATACTTTTTGCAGTATGTTTGCAATTAATTCATTTTTAGTAACTTTGCAAAGGAATATGTTTTATTTAATATACACTATATTTTCTACTTGTTTAAACAACAAAACATTTTCTATCATTATTTTTATAGTTCATTTATAACTCAAGACATAAAATATACCACTATGGCTTAAACTATTAAAAAGATTGGTCCCAAGAGAGATATGCACAGGGAGAATATTTCAACCGAAAAGTTTAAAATTTGCACTGAACCGTTATAACAATTGCGATATAATTAATTAATTATTGTTCAACTATAAAAAAATATTTACTAAGTACTTGGTAACAATATTAAAACAAATTTAGAAACAAGCTATAATGAAGACTAGCTTTAAAAGCTTACGTAAAATTAGGCTTAAATATTATTAAAGTTACTCTACCTTATTTTATCCTTTTATATATGTCAATTTGTATCAATTAAGATGTGGGAAGAATGTTATAAATAAACTAATACTATATGCTACTTTACTTATTAAATGTCAATGCATTTAGGAGTAACACTTTGTTCTTAGAAAATCAAAATAATAAACATTTCAAATGCATTAAAACACTCCGAGTACATTCACACATATACAAGTAAATCATTAGTAAGAGGAGAGCATACATTGTTATTTATGTTAAAAACGGTCATGTTGAAGAATACTCTAAGTAAACAAGCATATCATCATTGTCATACATTAGAAACTATACTCAAACATTACGCTTGGTGTCATATTAATGTGACAAACATATTACCTACTTTTTTACATTAATAATATAACGATTAATTATAAGAAACGTGTGAATATTTTTAATAGGATAACCAGTAAAAATAAGTTAAAAATCTTTATGCTGAAAAACAAACGTCACTAAGGAACTTATAATTCCTGACTACGAAAACCAAAAGAATGCTCTTTGATTAAGAATAACATTTAAAGTTAATTCAACTCTTTGTTAAATAAAATAAATCCTCTATAAAACTGATTTTTACTATTAACTTCCATTTGTATTTATGATGAGAGTCATAAAATGTGGTTACTTTTATTAACTGTTTACCATTCCTAGAAACTGGTCTTTGTATGGTTGATTTAAAGATTAATATTTAATAGTTGAGTCCTATACTGAAATACAGTTATTTATATAGTAACTTTCCTACTGTTAAATTTTAGAACTCGTTCCAGAAACAACAAAATTAAGAATGTAAATATAGTTTGTGTGTATACCCGTCATTTCTCAATGCACCTATACCGTATCTTCTATACAATTGGCAGCGTGTATAATAACCGGCGTAATAACTTTAATGTCACTAAGACTATTTAATCCACTAATTATGCCATCAATGAAGATGTAGTATCGTCAAACAAGCACTGGAATAATGGACAGGTAATGACATAAACACTGAAAAGCTCTCATCAGCAAATGACATCAATCACTCCTCTTAGATAGTTTATCTAAAAGCCTTTCTTATTCATATTCCTTTCAACCCTAAATTTTCATACTTATAATTACGACATGTATTTACGAATATGTGGTACTGAGTAGTTGAATAATGTAATAAATTATTAACATAATATAAATAAACTTTTAACACTTTTTTAACTTTTTATTTTTATTGCACTATGTACATTTCTGAATCATTGATTCCATCTTCAGGTACGAATGAGGTTAAGTTAATTATAAAATAAATAATTAAAATCAATTTGTCATGTGTTTTTTACTACCTTGGTGGCTAAATTTGTTGTATTTAATTTTATGTGAGATCATTGTATATTGTTTATGAGTCTATCGAATAATAAATTTTTTTGTTAGAAAATCTTTGTCATTTAATAATATATTATGATTAATTTTGGCACTTTTGTAAATTTCAAAATGTTCTAAAGTGGATAATAAGCAACTTTTTTTGCTTGTGTGTAAAATTTCAAGATTGTTTTCGATGTTAGTGTATGTATGGCCGGTGTTATTTAAATGGTCTGCATATTTTGAATTTGATGATGTTTTCAATGCTTTTATGTGTTCATTAAATCTAATTTTGAATGATCGGCCGGTTTGTCCAATATAGTGGGATTGACAATCGTTGCAATTTAATTTGTATACTCCACTATTGATGAATTTTAAATTTTGATTTTGGTTTGTTGAATTGCTTTTGTTTTTTGATTAAAAGTCCAAGGTTGTTCGATGTTTCAAATGCCAATAATTTAAATAAATTATTATTTAAATTTGAGACGGAGCCCACATACTTAACTTTCTAATTTACTTAAATATTTTTAATTTGTTATTTAATTTATTAAGTAAAAATGCACAATTTATAACTAGTATTATTACCAGTGTATAGAACGCCTTCAGTACGTGTATGTCTAAAACTCTTCAGTAAGTTTATTTAAATGGAATTTCAAATGTATTTCTTACAGATTTCCCTCTTCTCAATTTTACATAAATGTGTAATGGACTAGGAGAAAATCATTACAAATATATACAGTTGAGGTCTTAAAAATAAGCAAATCTCACGAATAGCCTAGGCTTTAAATTACTAGACGATTTTTTTCTCAAATATAGCATAAATATTATGGATCTTGTTAGTTAGCATACATACGTATACTTCTAAAATTTGGATTTTAATTAGCGTAGTTCACGTGTGATTACAATTTTCATTAACGTTGAGAAGAAAGAGAGCTGAGAAATTCTTTAGTCTAGTTTTCTAATCTTGAAATAGTAATTTTATAGTTTTCCCGAAGGTTCTCTCATCTGTTTAAAATTATTTTGATACGACTTCCAACTAAAATTGCTTGTCTTTTGAAAATAATTAATATAGTTATGGAAATGTAGTAGAAGTTATTACTTTTAATTTAATTGTAATTACTCCTCTAAAACTTTCAAAAGTGGGAAAACAAATTTAAGTCGATAACATTCAACGTATTGTCAATTTCAATCTTTCTAGGATATAATGAAAGTTTTTGAAATCTTAGCGAGTGCGTTTCAATTGTAATATTTAGCATTAAATTTGATGGAGATTTATAAAGATATACAAGTGAGTAGTAAAATTGATATATTATATGGAGTAGTAATAATTATTAGTAACTATCCTTCATTATAACATGTATTTGATTTATTTTTTGTTCCATGTAGCAATTGGATTGGTCACATAATATCATTAGATTGAAACTTAACTGATTTAATTTACCTCGGATGTTAATCAAATGAATATTTGGTAAATTTCTCTCTATATTCTTAAATATTTTGATTATATGCTTATATTTAAAATATTTATTTCGATAAATATTATATTAATATATTTTTGTTGAGACACAACATAACTTGTCAAGCAAATTTCACTATATTATTCAATATATTGTACCGTAAATTTAATGTACATTTTTTTATAAAAGGTGTAGAGTGTATTGTTTTATAACAATATGATAGTTTTATTTACTAGTAATACATAAACAAATAAACAGTCCATTGTATTTTAAATTAAAATAAAAACTAATTAAATTGTTCATGAAATAATCCGTTATTAATAAAATACGACTTGCTCGGTATTTCGTAGTACTATAAGTAATAATTAATTAGTTTTTGTACACTAAAGGTATGAGAGTTTAAATTAAATACAAAACTTTCAGGAGAGCCAGAAGCGGTAATGATTTCCCTGGAGACATTATAAAATGGTCAGTTTACATAAAATCACGTGGGCTTGAGAGCTATCAATCGACATGGTAACTCATTTAATAACACTGTACCGCGCCCTACTGGCATTGTATTTGTAAGATTATTGCTATATAAGTTTACAATATTTTAATACAGTTTATAATAATATTTTCTCAATTCTTTGATTAAAGGTTATTTTTGACGATGGAAGGATTGTGAAGGAAACAGAATTTTTCCGGACATTTGCCATCGTTCAGTGTTATATGGTGTTCATCATACCATCCAGTGTTCATACCATCAATGAAGGTGGATTGTCAATCCCCTCTACTCTCAATGATATTTTACAGGTAAATCTCGCCGGCACACTTGGCTTTAGGAAAATAAAATTTGGACCGTTGCTAGTATGAAACATTAAAAAGATCAAAAGTATACTTAGTAGATTCCATATTTAGACACACATCTTAGGGACAAATTGTTATCCATCTTTCTTTAAATAAATTTTACATGATGATTTTTATATTTGATACTGATTATTACACAAGAACTTTTGCCATGGGCAAACCTCACCTTTCATTGCTAATTGACGCCAGATCATCACTTTTTTGAAGTTGAACCTACAGTAGAGTTTTTGACTTATATATACATATAATTTGTGATGAAATTACGAGTTAATTTTTGTACGAGTCTTAAAATTTTGGATCTAATTATATCTAATAAAAAATTAGTTTAACTCTTAAATATTTTATTTGTTAGCAAATTCCTACAAGCAAGATAAGCTAGTGCGATTGCCTTCATACCATCAATGAAGGTGGAATGTCAATCCCCTCTACTCTTACAGTCATGAATCAAATGATTTTGGACTGACTTCAAAAATTGACAAAGCAGAGAGTTATTAAGAATAGTACTGAAAAACAGGATTCTGAGTGGACTTGGAGATATTTTCAATGTGTTGACGACCCAGACACCCATATTACAGTTATCGATTACACTAAGGTACGATAGTCTGCGTTAAGTATTTTATATCTCATTTTCCTTTATGTTAGGATTGTTATATTTTGCCCTATTTTGATTTAGTGTCATTTATCTAAACTTATTACAGTTGATTAGCGAAATTTTACCAAAGCCTTAGTACATGAAGTTTTTTAATGCATCAAGCTGTAAAAATACAAAAGTAAAAGTGGAAAGTATAATAAGTAATTATATAATAGGCATATTTTGTTAAATAATAATCCACACAAAGTTATTAGACAAACTGACCAACATAATTATGTGATAACATACATGGTTCCGGAAACGCATCACAAAAAGACTTAATTTGTTGTTTAATGGGAATCTGACTGTTAACTTTACCGTCCTATCAATATAGGTTATTTCTTTACAAAACACTGCCAGAGTCATAAAGTTACGCTAATATTGTAAAAAAGCTATAGCCATAATTTACAGGAAATATTGCTAGTTTAAATTTTTAAATTATAGTATTTTATACAGTTATGTATTGAATGTGTAAAATAATAAATTAGCACTAAATAATATATACTTGTCATAATCTAAAAAATGGAACCTTTCTACAAATAATTTTTAGTTTTAAGGATGTATATTTTGCATTTATATTGGTATTCCAGAAATGCGTGACTTACAAAGGAATGATACTACTACAGAATAAAAATAAATAAACAAAGAGAGCTCTCAAGAAAAAACAGATCAAAGATATCTTTGACAAAAGATGGTAGAAGCTGAACTCGACGCATTTGTTGCCTGGAGATAAGACCGGATTTCGAAGTAATTGAATGTATTTAGTATTTTACATCTTTTTATATTTCTTAACCACAATGTAACCACACAAATGTCTAAACGTTTTGTTTTAATTTGCTCTATATGGTTTTGCGCATTTGAAACAGTTTATATTAACGTTGTAGCGTTTTATACGTAATAATAACACAAAAATATAAATACTTTTGTACATTTTACAATTATTGTATATTAAATTAAGTATTTAAAAATGTATATACTTTATTTTCATATATTAAATATAAAAATAATCCAACTAGGCAATAAAAAAAGAATCTGCTAAGTTCTATTCGTGGGTATAGTACATTAATTAAATTAGTTAATAATACTAATATGTTAATAAAGGTCCCGCATCAGCCTAATATCTTCTGAACGAGTAAATATATAATGAAATAACACTTGGTTCATCGTTAATAAATTTTAAATCTACTATTTGAAGTAATTATCACTGTTCTGTCATATCAAGATTCAGGTATTATTCAGGTAGATTAGTTCATGTTTATTTATTCAACCTATCAGTGAAACAATCACCTCTAAACCAAAGTATTACATCTCCTTACAGAGAGACCTCCACTCAATGTATCGAATCTACACTAAACGGACATCTAAACATAATTTACATTAATACATTGCTAATGAAATCTGTTTACATGACCAACATCAAGGACACAACCAATATAATCAATGAACCGCAAGAGATTTACGCAAAAGACAACTGTTTGAGATAGATAGTTTAGATATGGAGATGTTATTCACAGTAAATATACGGAGAACCCAGACAAAGAAAGCACCTTATTTAGAACTAGCTACATACGGAGAGGCAGAGAGTTTTCGCAGTCCAAGTAACGTTTGTTTGCGTAAGATAAGAGCTTATAGAACTTCTTAGCCATGTTCCTTATTCAGTTTTTATTAAGTTACGTAATACTTAGAACAACAATTAATCGAAGAGAATGTGATAGATGAAAAGTTTTAAACCTATTCAGAGTCAACAAAACAAATCAAATTTATAGTAACTGCTGCCATTTATAGCTTCAAACACATATCTACAATATACGGATATTGGATTATCGGAGGTATATGAGTAGCTGTAGCAAAGATTGCATGATTGAAATTGGAGTTCTTTATATATAAGTATATTGTTTCAAATATTATAATAATGCATTTTATATCCCTTAGCTATACATTATATTTTATTGGCATGAGTGAGTAAACTTAAGACGTACCTAATACAAACTAGTATACATTAATTAGAGAAGCACCTATACATTACTGTACAACAATTATTCTGCTATATGTTCATAATATTTTTGTAGATGGGAGGAAATGTACATGTAATATAAGAGCCCACTCTTGCAGCACAATTAGATATGTTAGTCTAGTCCTTAATTTATAAATAACACAAGTTATTTATATAAGATTTTTACTAATACATTTCTTACCTAAATATTAGTTCATTATTCATAATGTGTTCTACGTGCTGATTTAATAGTCCTTAATAGTAATTAAACTTCACTTTCCTCGATCAGTACACATGTATTTTACAGATTGCATCATTACACAATTTTCCGGAGTAGACTAAATATCTTATTTTAATTGATTAACATGTAATAACAAACAAACTGTTGCGTCCAGCCAGAACATAACGGTAGCTATAGAATGGCAGCGATGTACTATCAATAGTAAAGCGGTTAGGATAAATAATTATTATGTAATACAGTGCAGTCTCTATAATCTGGCCGTTTAGTACTCAGGCAATGTGTAATTAATTACAGTTAACCATGACTCAGGTGTCTTAATTTAAATACTTTTCTGACATTTTCTGAACACGAGTAATACATCCATCTACATCACGTAATCACGTATGTGAAGGGACGCATTATTTATACTCGCGCAAACCCTCTAAAAATTCAATTCAATTCTTTATTCTCACATTTGATTTGTACAATTTTACAAAAAATATACAAATATTGTGTTTTGTCAAGTAATATAATGGAGTAATGTATAATCAATGAAAAGACAAGGAAGAACGAGATACCTTAACTTTCTAATTAAAAATTGAAAGGAAGCCAAAAATTAAACTCGAGAAACTCCTTAAGATAATAAAACACTGAACTCTTTAGGAGGTCCCTCAGCGATCTCTTAAACCCAGAAAGGGAGGTTTCTGCTCTTATTTGTTCAGGTAAGCTATTGAACAGCCGAATACCAAAAGTAAAACGGACTCTTCTCAAACTTGGCCGTTCTGTGCTGTGGAAAGCATAGTTTAGTTTTATTTCTTGTATTGAAATCATGGAAGTCTATTGTTTTAGGAATTTCATCAAGATTTTTATAAATAAGAATGAGAACTTCGTATATATACATACGAATACATGAATGAATTCGCTGTAAAGATATTAAAATTTTGAAATTTTAAAAATATTCTTTGCAAGAGTCGGATTTGAGGAGGTTAAAAATTATTCTCAGAACAGACTTCTGGGATCTTAAAAGCCTGTCTAAAGAAGGTGGATTACCCCAAACCGCTATACCATAGCGCAGAAGACTGTCACAGTATCCTCGGTAAACGTCTATGAAAACATATACGCTACAAGAGGGCTTCAAAATTCGTATTGCAAAGGTTGCAGAGCTCAAGCGCTTCAAAAGTTCAGCTGTATGAGGTTCCCACTTTTACATTTTTGTCCATAATCAATCCCAGAAACTTCAAGGATTCACAATAGGTGATATCAGCAAAATGATCTATCCTCTCGGTCCTGGCAGCCGAATGCCCACAGATCTGAAAATGTATTGCATTGTTCATAGTTTTATTCATAAGTAATCCATTTGCCTGAAACCTGATATGAAAGCTGATAAATCGCTAAGTATTCTTTGCAGCTACAGCGTCTCTACCGGTGAGGAGTAGGGTTACGTAATCTGCAAACATTGTGATTTTTAGTGTTCTGAACCATATCTAATCTCAAAAATGACATAAATAAACTTTAGAACTAGTTAAAGTAGCATTAATAATATTTTATTCGAATACTAGGTGCTTGATGAAAGGTAGAGTACACTATATCTAGTGTTATGATTTATTTTAATAGTGTTACAAAGTACTAATATAAGTTTTTTAATACTTGAACCGTATTAATTATGTTGGCATTTTTGCATGGAGGCAATGTGACTTTCAAACTTGGAGCTTGAAATATCCTCAATGTGCATAATATCACTTTTTAAACTGTGTTATAACAGTCTTTTTTAATAATTTAAGTTGTAGTCATGTAGTTTATTTCATAAGATAGATATTCATTGTAAAAAATTAAATTAATCGTATGATTAATATATATATATAACCATAAACACACAATCCTTTCGCAATAAAACAAAAAATATGGTTTTTATTTGATAAAATATGAAATTTATTGTAAAAAAACTAAAAATATTGAAGGTTCAAGAGTGGAAAGAATAGCCTAAAACTAAGGACAATATCATTGTCCACCACAAGAAACTTACCACTAATCCAGTCGCAAAAACGTAACGTAATGTGCTTGATCGCTCCTAGGTACTTGTCTTTCTTTGTCCACGCCAAACACCTACGCTAGTCATGTTTGGTTTTAGTAGGACATTTTAACCTTTTTTAACACAACTCCTTGGCTGACGGATTCACATCAATTATACTGCAAAGTGGGTGGTTTACTACATAAATAAAAAATAATTATTCAGTATAATGGTTTTTTTACCGTACTTTATATGTTATAATTGGTAAATAGTTTTTATGGGTTTAACTGAAGTAAAAGGAAATGTTTTTATAAAATATGTCCAGACACTGTTTAAACTCTGAAATAGATGCAATAATTTTTTTATAATTGGATAATTATATGAAGAAACCTGTGCTTCATTTAAACCAAATAGGGTTTTCTACGTAGCTCCCGGGACAGAAGGAGCCGAGATTCCTACGATAGAGGCCAAGCTCTGTCTCGGTCCTCAAGTAGTAAAAGTGAACACTGGAGGGTTTCACTTATATTTTGGCCTGTGTAGCATCTTAGCCTCTATTAATAATATTTTATTATTATATTATAATACATACATACAGTCATATATTCTTTTGGTAAGTAGAAGGCAGTTATAAAAAGAATGTGCATAGCCATTATAGTTACCTCATTCCAAAACTCTAACTGACTAGTGTTTAATATTAAACATTAGGTATTAGAAATTGAAAATGAAATATCATCCCTGAACGATATTGGAATTGGATATAAATTTTATTCATAAAAAATATTTGGCCTGATATAAAACAGGTGATGATAATGTGTCACGTTGAAGGGTTCTGGATATAAACAAAGGAAGGAGAAATATTTACATTCTCTCGTAGTATATTTCTGTTACTAAGTGACTGTCTCTTCGGAAATTTACTGCATTCACGCCATTACCATTAGCGGGTTGACTAATTGGCTGAGCTTTAGTGAAGCCTACCACTTTTAGGGCTGAAAAATGTCATATCCGTCTGTTTGTCCTCACGATATTTCGAAAACGAGCTAAACATTGAGAGTTAAATTTGTGCACGAAATTTCATTTCTTTATGAGGAAAACTGATTTCAATAATGGTACATCGTCACTTTAATATAATTTGGCTGAAGGTTAACGCATATTTTATACAGGTATTTTTGGTGAACCTTATTGGCAATAAGAAAGCAGCAGGCTCTTGAAAACAAATTTATTACATACATAATAGATTCAGGATTGTCAAATAAGTAACATGATGATATATTTTAAAATTTATCCTAACTTACCTTACAAATAAATTAATTTTATAGTGCCTTGTTGTTTACATTTTTATTACTTAACACTGATATGAAACTAAATGTAATAAATGAATTTTGAATGCATAATCTAGCAAGATATGTTCGAGAAATATTTAATTTGTGTACTTAAATTTTTGCGTGAAACTTCACTTCCACAAGAATGATTTCTATGATGCGTCGTTTTATACTTTTAGAGATAAGTTTTGGATTAGAAATTGGTGTAAGCTGCTCAAAGAAGACTGATGCGATACGTGGCGTAGAGTACTCCTCCTTGTTATTTAATAAACAAGTAATCACAGGGATAAGTCACAAAAGACAATATATTCCCTGGCGGTTTGTTTGTTTATGGATTATTATTATTGATAATCATTGGTTTTAAAAAAAAATTAGGTTATGGAATAATTTTCATAGTTTTATGTTAACAAATAGAATACTACGTTTATATAACTAAAACTGGGAACCGGACAAAGCTGACAACAAAGAAATTCAAGCATTTACAATGGAATCCAGAGTGGTTAAACTAATTATCAACTATGTTACTAAAAAGCGTGAAAGATAGTGGAAAATTTACTATGGGCGTATAGGGCCATGGTAGAATAAATTAATATTCAGCATGTAATCTGAAACAAAACACAAGTAAAACGATGTTCAAACTGAAGAAGAGTCAGACACCTACAGCCTAACACTTTTGTTCTAGATCTTAATGCATAGTGTGTGTTAACCTGTTATTGGCTAATGTGTCATTGAATGTTAAAGATGATTTGTTTTCCTAGTTAGTTAATATTGGTAGCTGAATTTACAGTGTACATAATATGTGTTCTACGAGTTTTTGTGTTTTCTATTTGTTCTCGTATTTTGTATGGTAATGAAAATGGAAACACTTTAAAACCAGACGGAAAATGTTTGTTGGATCGAATAAAAATTTTAGTGTGAAACTAAATTTTAATATTCGTTTAAATATTAGAACGGCCACAATGCCGTTCTGTAATTTTATAACTCAATTTCAATCAGACAGTTATCACAATAATAAATGAAAGATCCCCAGGTTTTGATTCCACGATAAGCAGGTAATTTTTAGTACGCAATATTTATTAAAATTATAGCCTATATCAATATTCAAAATAACACAAAATTAAAATAATAAAAATCAATAAATTAGAAAAGTAAAGAACCGTCATAAAAACATTGCATTACCAAATATTTTCTTAGAATTAATGTTAGCAACTTACAAAGTTTCATTAATACATTGACAAACAGAGTTTTAGAGAGTCCATTAGTCTACTTAACAGCTACTCTCGTAACTCACGGATATTATTTAGTGTGTTAACGCCCAGCACCAAACTAATTACATTATAACAAAGCAATATTTCCTTTCTCCAAATGTATACATACCACTAATTGAAAATATACTAATACAGTTCCGATCGTCCTTGTGTATCGGAAACTCAAAATCATGTGAGAAAATACCAAAACAAATTAGATGTTATATCATATTTTTAACTATTCTCATTGAAACGTTCAGTTTAACACTAAACTAGCAATTGAAATTGGTCATGGAAAAATCTTTTGAATTATATTGCGTTTAATAATTACTATTATAAAATTTGTTTTCAATGATAGAAAAATACATCCCTAAAGTGAACTAATTAGTTAACACTTTATTTGATCAAAAACTAGGCATAGAAATATATTCATTACTGTTATTTTGCTGCAATTAATTGATTGTGAAGAGGAGAATAAACGTTTCATTTTAATTTCAATTATTAAAAAGTGTATTTTTAAAGGTCAATACAATTTTCCAATCTAATGTATTTTTTAGTGCTTTAGTTTGAGTTAGCATAGTTTATCTGGTAAATAATATATGTATATATATATATATATATATATATATATATATATATTTATATATATAATTATCAGTTACCTGCGGTTTCGCATGCAATTCATGTTCAGGTACAGGGACATCTGGACATATGACACCGTCACAGACATGCACAGCTCTGAGTAGACAACTACGAATCATAAACCGTCTATTTTTAGACCATCCGTAATGTACTTTCAAGTGTTCAGATATTTTTGGTGCACCACTTGAGTTTGCTTTGTTGTTTCAATCAAGAAGATATACATAGTCAGGTCTGAGAAACCTACTTCCGTCAAAAAGAAATATGGTTTATTTATGTCTGTCTTAAATCTGCATTAAAATAGTAACTTTGTCTTTGATATATGTATTACAGTACTAATCAGGCACTGTATACTTAATATTTGCTAAAATTTACATTTAAAGTATATTTATTCTAACAGCTTTAATTTTTATCTGGATGTTTTTCTTAATTGTGCTTAACAACGGTTGCTGAAAAGGTTAAAATAAGAAATTTTTGTGACTATCAAGCATACTGTACAATTTCACACAGTAAATGTTGTAAAATTGAAAATAGTAGTTAAATTAAATGAACACATGATTTGAGAACATCTAACAGACTTCTTTCCGACTAGTAATATTTTGTTTACTGTAATGCAACTTAGAGACCAAGGAGAAATGTTTGCTACTTTAGAAACCATAGGGACGTCATGGTCGAGTTTCTTTCTACGACAAAATAAATATGTATATAATTAGTATGATAATCTTACTTTATTAAAAAAACAAATACACATCTAGATCAAATGCTTTCATTTCTTACGTGTTGAAGCGCATGGCTATCTAATTTACTCCTGCATTCTGATGCTCTTGCATCTTGCATTCGATTGCATTCTGATCCGATGTCCTGCATCGGATTGTAAAAACTCCATTTGCAATCCTATGGATGTTTCATCTTTGTTAAAATTCTGTAGTTTTCCAATTTAAGTTATGAGGCAACATGTGCCGAAATCAACTTCCCTGTGTTATCAGACATTGGAGAATTAGTCGTGAGTGAGTGAAAGCTTTGACTTTTATATACAGAGATCTAACAAATATTACGAGATATATATTTGTAATTTGTAAGCGAAAATAAGCTAAAGTTACGCTAACACGATAACTTTTATATCGCACTTTCCGCTTTTTATAATGCCCAATTAAACAAACTCGCTTCTTGTAGAGAAGAGGATACTAATTAGACAGAAAATTGGCCATCCATCTTGTTAGCCAAGAAGTAGCGTCTTTAACTTTGAAGAAAATAATGAGCATTCCTGATAACTCTAAGCATATTTTGCCCATCACCTTTGTAATTTGAGAGATTAGAGGATGTGGATATTTGCTACCTTCCCGAAATTTATGGAAAGCACATTAGGATAATTACAGGAATAATAGCGTTCTGTAATCAAAATAATTTAAATTAATTTATTGTTAGAGTATGATGGTATTGAAATGTGTAAAAATAAAAATATTTTCGTAAACTTTGAAAGTCTCAAGTTTATTCTAAAGATCTTGCTGTAGCCTCAGTTTAAAGTTTGCAACAAAATTATTCGATAGTGTTAATTTCCTTAGAATTGTCCTGTATTAAAATTGTTATTACATTGTAAGCTCAACGGCAGGAATCGCTGCCAAGTAAAACTATCAAGCTCTACTTCAGCTATATAAATATTTGTTTACTTCGGTAAAATAGTATTTAATAGTGCAGTGAATAATACATAATGTGCCAATGTACTTGTAGTAAACCATAAGCAATTTTTTTGAAAAGATTGGGCGGGAGAATAAGAATGTTTACAGTTTTCAGGCATTAAGAAATTAAAAAGATATAGTGAGATATTAAGTAATAAATTATCATTTCTTAATAATTTAAATTCATGTTAGTTCAAAAACAGTTAAACTGTGGTCCTTATATTTTGAAAATAATAATTTGTCTACAATTAAGTTTTTTGGACTACGTACCTATCACTTCCTGATGTTGTGTAAAAATACAAAAAATGGACAAACTATCTTGTTCTCATTGCAATACGGAAAATATAAATATAAAAGTATGTTAACCAAGTCTCTAACTAATGATCTCTTCCAACATTGAACGTGTACCTGAACATGAGTTAACAATTGATGACTTTCCCATAGCTCCAAACTAACTTTAGCCTACAGGTGCAGAACGCATTTGTTTGTGGACAATGCCTCGTCAGTTGAGATTGCATTACAATAGACCCTGATCATAAGTTTGGCATCGTCCACAAGTGATTATCGGCAATATTCAAAGTTACTTGTGGAAACCTTTGTTACAGGATTCTCCCTTACAAACTATTCTAGTGTAATACTTGGGATAATTAACTAGGAATAATGTAAGACCTTCAATTATTAATGGATGTAGAGATTATTTATCTATGATTTAGTTTATGAATCTAAGTTACGGTACACCTTTTTGTTATAAAAATGTATTAGTTTAAGAAAAATTAAAATTTTTAAAGCAATGCTGATACTTTGGAAATGTGCAACTAAACTTCACACTACACTTCACAATTTATTTTGATATAAAAATAATAGTTCTGCCCTTTAAAATCATTCTGCATAAATTATCTCGTATAAATCTAAATACATAAGAATTTACTATACATAAATCTCATACCAATATTTAAATTTGTGACATTTAATGTATCTAATACATATAGCTCTAAAATCTTATACTTTAATGTTAATATATACTCGCATAATATCCTGATTTGTATATTGTCATGAATTATAATGAATAATATTTGTCAATTTTCAGTACAATTTTGCCGATATAAGGAGTTACTGGGAACTCGGCTTACATAATGTTACAGAAGAAGTCACTGTAATGGTTATAGTTTTGAAGAAGACTGTAAGAAACGGCAACCGAGAGACCAAGATAAGAAGTCCATTTAACATTACGGTTTCATTCAATTGTTAGGCTCGGTTACTTCCTTGCCGCTCCATTACTATACCCTCTTTGTGTTTATCCCCCTGTTATAAATATTTCATTTTTAAACAGTTTTATCTTTCTAAATTATTACAAAGTGATAAGATTTCATTGAACACTCAATTTTAGATAGTTGTATCCAATCAGTGAATTTATGAAAGTACAACGGAAAAAGAACGGTCATTATTGTCGATTGCCTATAATTGACTCTGCTGATGTAATTATTTTAAAAGATCATTGTCAACAGCATTTAGAAATGGAGATGAAAAAATATTGTAAATTGCTAGAAATCTGACATTTATGTAGGTATTGAACACACACAAAACACACATATATAATTTTTATTTATATGTAATGTTAATATTGTATTAAAACAATGTTTAACGAAAAAGTGAACTACGTATGCTTTATAAGTTCAATAAAATTTACTTTTTAAAATTATGATTCACCCCTTTACGCCATTTATTGCCATATAAATGACAGAAGCATAACTACTAAACTGTAAGTAATGCGTAGGCCACATATTATAAGCATTAAGTTTTTTGGAAACGGATGCATTAATAAAAACAGGAACCTATTTCTCTTCTTTTTAAATTCAACATCCGTACATTTATTTTAACAAGTCAAAAGTTTAGAAGTCAATGTAATTTCAATTAAAAAACCCGGGGAGTTTTCTAAATTAGCTCTTTACTACAAACTGGCCAATAGCAATTTTTCAAACAAAGGTATGTCACTGTCAACGAAGTATAAAAGGCGAGGCAGTTAATAGTCATTACGAGACCATTGTATTTGGTCCCGTTTAAGCAACGTCGTGCCCAGTAGTTAAATGTTCGAGTTTTTCATCTCCGCTCTTCTTGTACTTAAATTTGTAATTTTTAACCGCGTACCACTACAATAAATGATTTGGATAAGAGGCATTTGGATAGTTTTGTTTGATTCCTAAATTAATCAATACATTAATGCCCAATTGATATAATCAACTTAACTTTTTGTAAGTAGTATGTAAATAAGTTGAAAGAATACATGTTGTATTCTATGTTTTTTAAAAAACAGAAACTTAACGTTTTTATTTTTTATTTATACTTATTCTGTTTAGTTTTTTATAGTACTCATAGATATCACATCTATGATTCATACTATATCAATAAAGAATTTAAATACGATTATTTGATTATATATGTTTGTGATAGCGTTCATATCATCTTTCACTAGCTTTGAGCGTTTATTTTTGGACTGTAAATTCCTCTCTCTTTGATCCATAAATACTTGTTTAAGACGTATGGCAAAATTTAAAAGAAGGGGTAAGGAAATATGTATACTCCTTTACTCTTTTTTCTTTTGAAAAGCTTCTTAAGACAATTTACCCCTATTCATTAATATTAAGTTAAAAATTAAAGCCACTCGAAATAAAGCACCCTAATTTAATTGTTATACATATATATTTAGTTTTTTATTTATATATATGTTTTTTTTATTTTTGTTTTTCCCACATTACTACACAAGAAATTCA
>NW_025784362.1:0-29718 GCF_021130785.1 Homalodisca vitripennis
AGTAATAGGCTTCGCTAACGCTCCAGACAAATCCCAAGGAAAGTGGTACTATCATGGATACTTCAGTAATCCCACATATAGAGATGGAGCTTAATGGCACAATCTCAAGTCTAACAGGTAAGTTTGGTTTTAAGAAGTATCGTGGCGGGACAGTCAGAAGTGATATAAATGTTTTCCCTGACCCTTGAGGTAATAGGCTTGTCGCTAATGCTCCAGCCATGCAAATTTACATTGTTAATTATTTTAATTGTCTGTAGATTACTATTAGACCCTTTATATCTCAGTATACATTAGCTTCATTTTCTTATTTTGTTTCGGAGAAAAAGTTTTTAATTCTAAAAAACAAATTGTTTGGAAAGGTCCTCAAAATAATTTTGTGGGCAAAGCTTACTTTTTCCAATTTCTACTACAGTGAAGGTTCGTTTAACATTTTTCACTAATTGGACTAGAAATACCTCTAGGAGCTAATACAAAATAGATTTTTAAAATAAGCAAAAATACTGAAATCGGTAGGTGTATTTTTGTAAACGTTAGAGGCTCAATTTATTGAAATGGATAAGGCTAATGAGTATTTCTGAACTATTTGCCATCCAACCTCACCATTCTTTTGAAAGAAATCAACAATGTTTTTCCATTGTAATTTTACTAAAATTTAATAATAACAGATCTTTTTCTAGTAGGACATAGGTTAATTTGTTATCTGATTTAAATAAAAAGTATACTGAAATCTAGTAATAGTTTTCCCTAGATGGCCCTACAGTGACACATGGACCAATGGCACAGCGGTCTAAGACGTTGGACTCTTGTTTTGTGTGAGCTCTGGAGTTAGAGATTTATCGCAGATTCGAATCCTCTGTGTCGACCTTTGCACTCTTTGGTACTAGTACTCATCCCACCTTGTTGTTACTGTATAGGACTCTCCCCCTTATTTTCTTGTTTGATAAGATTCCTCGACACAGAACCAGTGGACCATGAATGAGGACGGGCAGGAATAAGGCTTAAAAGGGAATCGGCTTCTCCTTTAAAAAAAAATAAATAAATAAATAAATCTGGCTATCAACAATTTTATGGCACGTCACAGCATTTTGAATTGTGTTGTTCTACAGTGAAATATCAAGTAACTCGCTCTCGTTGTTGTTATGGAATATTTAACTCTATTCAGGTTCCAGTGTATACCTGTTCCAGTCTCGTTGCTGGCTTCCAGTTCTCCGGCTGTAGAAGGGGTAGGCAGATCTGACCATCCTCGCTGACGTTAGGGTGGTAAATCTTGGTGCGGAAGATGACCTTGGGCGGCTTGAAAGGGTACTCAGGAGCGAAGGTTATCTCGACCAGGAAGGCGCCCTTGTCGTAGGGCTTCTCCTGAGGTACTATGAGTCCTTGCCAGACCAAGAAGTTGGACTGGTTTACTTGGATGTTGGTGAAATAGGGCAATTGCAGTTTCCGGATATCCTCCAGTTCTGTTATCAGCCGCCGAGAGAAAGCCATGAGGCAGAAAGTCAATGCTCACGCACAGTGTATTCAAAAATCAACAAGAATTTCGGACGGCAAAGAAGCTTTACATAGAAATAAATAACAATACTGTATGGCGGCAGGTGAATGTTTTGTTTACATTTGTTTATTTTTTCACCCAGTTGTTCCAAGGAGAATTAAAATCCTTTTATTCTGTTAAAAATAAACCATTTGTAGACGTACATAGAGGAAAAATAGAATATAAAGTCCATTTTAAAAGTCTTTGCTACAGGCCGCACTCTTGCGTCGTAGTACTAAAAGTAACAACTCCGATTGTTTTGTAAAGTTACTGCAATTAGTGAATTATCTCAGAATGTGATTAGTTTATTGTCGTACAGATAAACACAATCGTAGGTTAGTTAAATAATAGAAAAGCATATGTAATATGGAACATAAACACGTGGTTTTCTTCTAAATATCCCGAATATTAATGAATGGTGCACATATCATGAACCTCAGTTCAAAAATAACAACTATAAAGATCGTAAATTTGATAATAATTTATCGTAGTACATTATTTATTGTTGTCGGTTATTTCGAAATTAAAAGCTTCAGTACCAGACTTGCAGTTAATAATAAGCGAGGTATCCTGACTAACTACTTCTTTGTAGTAACCAACTAATAGTCGTAGTCGAATAAATCTCTCAGAATGTCGTATCTATTTACACAAGGTATATAGTCAGTACTAGTTATATGTAAAGTACAGTGTGAATATTATTGAAGCCATTTTAAGCTCAATGTGTTATATATTCAAGGAGAAAATAAAAAATGATATTACATGACTTTAGATTAGCTTGTCCACTTTGCGGAACGAGAGAAGTAGCCAACGTTATCAGTCACTAAAACCAGACCAATAGTTGGGTGGCCCGGAATCCACCCTACACTCGTTGTGCATAGGCTTACCCGGACAGCGTGTTATGACTAATATTAACATTAAGTTTTCCGGTCCAAAAAGCTTAATTCCGATGTACTTTAAATTAAACCTTTAATATTTAATAGTTGTCTTTTAAAATTCCCCTCGTAGCTTTGTACAGTATTTCTCTGATGCATAGCAGCACCTCTATGTGGCCAATTTCCCCCATTTTTGTCATTTGATATTTAAACTAATTAAATTTATAACACCGACTTATAAACTTAAGAATAATTTAATTTGATATACAGAGGGGTGCAAAAGTAGGTATACAGTTTTAGTTGGTTGGTAATACCCAAGTTAGCCACCTGATCAGCTGTGTAATACGTTTGCTACTAACAGCTGGCAATGTTTTCTCATTGTTTTCTGTTGTTATTATTACACTTCTGTCATCATGGCTGGTTACATGACCAACGATCAACGAAAGTGGGTTTTGAAAGAATATTGGAAGACAGAAAACTGTGAAAGAGTTCGAGAGAGATGGAGAGAAGAGTTTGATACACCACCACCAACCAGATTAAGTATTTATAGACTAAGAGATAAGTTTAACCTTACAGTATCTATCTGCAATGGTCCAAAAGCTGGGACGACCAATCACTGTCACTACTCCTGAAAACGAAATGATTGTCGCGCAGACCTATGTTCAAAGCCCAAAAAAGTCAAGAAAAAGGGCATCAATTGAACTGGGCATTGAACGCAGATCTTTCGGACGCCTAATGAAACGGTTAGGTTTGAAAATGTACATTCCAAGACTTATTCATGGGCTAATAGAGGACGACCCTGATCGTCGACTGCAGTTTTTTGCGAGATAATGTTAAACGAGGAACTTCAAGGTGCGGGAATTATTCAAAAAATTGTTTGGAGCGATGAGGCTAATTTTAAGCTTTCAGGTGCAGTCAATAGACACAACTGTGTCTATTACTGTGTTTGATAATCCACACTTGACATTCGAAGAACAGCTGAATCAACCTGGAGTAACAGTTTGGGCTAGCATTTCATGTAAAGGTGTCATTGGACCTGTCATTTTTCATAACACTGTAGACCAACAATGCATACAGGAACATGCTGACTGACGTTATAAACCACAAATCAAAATCCAGCAGGGTAATGAGGAATTCTACTTCCAACAAGATGGAGCTCCTGCCCACTATGCGACAATCGTGCGTGACCTACTAAATCGGGAGTTTCCTAAACTCGTGGATCGGTCGAAGAGGATCGGTTGAATGGCCAGCAAGATCTCCCGATCTGACACCCGATGGATTTTTTCTTTTGGGGAGTTGTCAAAGACAAGGTTTTTTCGAAAAAAAACCTCGTGATCTTAATCAGATGGTTGAATTCATTCGCCAAGCTTGCCAAGACATAGATGAAAAAAAAGAACTTTGCCGAAAAGTGTGTTTAAGCGTAACTTCAAGGTTACAGCAGTGTGTTGACTGTGAAGGCAAACAATTTCAACACAAAAGGAAGTAAGTGTATTGGTGAAGTACAACACTTTTAAGAGTTAATTTCTGTTTCTTAACGCTCTTAAAATAGATTGTAAAAGTTTAGTTTTTGTAGAAATAAACCTACTTATTCTTTAAACATATTTAATTACTGTATACCTACTTTTGCACCCCCTGTATATATATATATATATATATATATATATATATATATATATATATAAATAATTTTTATATTAAAATAACAAAACTATAGTATATAACTTCTATTTAAAAATTTGACAGTTCAAATTTGCAGACAGTCATTTTGTGGGCAATAAATATTTTTTTGAATTATGAAAAATCGATCAGAATTCTTTTTTTACTTGTGTTATCACTACATTATTAAACATTTACACAAATAATTTTGTTGATGAAACTCCGTATTGTTATAAAAACTTGTGTATATTTAACGAGACTTTATCTGTACCAAGCTGTAGATTAGTGGTGACTGTAAAGATACCTTAACTAGATTAAATCAGTATCAATGGTGAGTATTGTGAAGGCAGCTGAACGAAATCTGTTTATGATAGTTATTTATTTGCCTAGAATCTACTTTTTGCTGACTCGGATAAACAAAATTATTATTTCGTAGTGGGCACTAAAAATACTGGCATATAGAAATTATTCCTTTTTGCCAGAACTCGTTGCCCATATACCGGACCTCAATTCCCACACATACGCACACATTTACCTATTCATACTTAATATCTGTTATAAAGCGATCCTCAGCCCAATTTACTGTAGAGAATCTTAGACTGAGGGTCTAAATCTACCTGTTCGTATACTTATCATCTATTAAAAAAGCGATCCTCAGCCCAATCTATTCTAGAGACTCTCAAAACTGAGAGTCTAAATCTACCTGTTCATACTGAACATCTATTGAAAAGCAATCCTCCACACAATGTATTCTAGACTCTCGAGCTGAGGGTCTAAATTTACCTGTCCGTATCCTGAAAATGTATGGAAGAAAGCGATCCTCAGTCCAATAGAAGACAGTCAAGTCATTACCGTGTTGTTGACTAACTTTGGCATATATATATATATATATATATATATATATATATATATATTATATATATATATATATATATATATATAAAACTGAAAATGTCTGCTTTTGGGCTGCACAGTATAAACATTTTGTATGGCCGTTATTTTGCAGCCTGATGAGATGTTTTTTTGAAACTTTAAAACTTGTAGTTTTGCATTGTAGTTGTTTGGTATCAAACGTTAAATTATTTTAAACTAAAATGTTTTACTTGTACAAAAACATGAAGTCGTTATTTGTCATATACGGCCGCTACTATAAACAAAACATAGACACTCACTTTGATTGGTTTTTCGTTTTTTATGAATATGCACCTTTGCACACTCACCGCAGAGAGTAGTGGTAGCGTAATATTAGCTACGTTTTCCAAACGCCATAGCTAAAAATAAATAATTATGACCACACATAATGAAATAGCCGGGTCTATAATAGGCGTGCAGTGACAGGTATTAACGGATATGTTACCTGTTTATCTTAATTGTGCTACGTGAGACATGAGATGTCTCATCATGACTGCGCTGTTTGAGGCAATGGCTCATTTTTAAAAGTAAAAATTTCAAAATTCAAACAAATTCTGTTACGATAACATTGTTATTTTTAATGAAGAAATCTTTCTGCTTATATAAATATAATTTTATGGTTATGCAATTTATAAATCACTTTTCAAAAATTAAAATCGGTTGGAAAAACTACGGGGGAAATAAAACAAATAATTTTTTATTGTAGTGATGCACTTTGGCGCCTCTCAATTTGTAACTAATCCTGGCACGTTTATCCTTAAATTTACAATTTTCAATATTTTAATATATCTTTTTTGGACCCCCGGAATTGTGGTCCCTTGTAGATATTATCTGGAGAAATATTTCTAGTTCGTGGTCTGCAGTGGGAGCCGATTTAATATAGCCAAACTTAGTCTTAGTTTAAGGATTGAGAGTTGTGTTTAAAGCATGTATTTTTAAATTATTATTCTTACCGTATTTTGACGGTAATTCTTCACCTGTAGCCTATAGACAATAATTAGTTCCATTTAAAGGGTGTATTATTTGGGTGGATATTTTAGGGGATCGTTCTATGGTTATAGTGAACTATTTTTAACTAAAGTTATATTTTTTAAGTTTTTGTATTCTATCTGTATATGTTTGTTTTTTAATAAAACCATTTCTTTAAAACCATTATACATACAATAAACAAATTTTGCTTGGATATTAACATTAGAAAACTCTGTTTTAAAATGTATCAAGATTTTACATCTATCCATTTCACTTATAATAACCAAAAACTCAAATATCTTACAACTATTACACAACAAATTATTTCTATGAAATGTTATTACAACTAAAACCAAATATCGAGTAAATAAATGGAAATATTGCACTTTAGTGAAGGTGGCGCTCGCCCCATAGTTTGTTGTTCAAATTATTTAGGTAACAACAAATTTATAAATTAGCTAATTATATTGCCAGTATTGATATTTTAAAATAAATAGTGGTGCTTTTCAAACCCACTTGAGCGTATTTATGTCCATACAGATATTTTGAATTTGATACGGGTTAATATTAAACCACACCATTTTGGTGACTGATGGACAAATTTTGCACTAGTAGGAGATTCCATGATACAAACGTGCTGATTATGCAATTCAGGTTGAAATGCAACACTTCGAACACGTAAACTGAACTACAAATCTACATTGTAAGTGTGCGAAATCAATTTATGTTTAGTTGACGGTCAGGCTTAATTCTTAACCTCTTGTTAATTTCCTTTAGCCGCCTTTTAAAAATATTCCGTTTAAAAATAATTCTTAGCAATAGATTTAGATCATAAATAGTAATTAACACAAATACATTACACGGTATTTAATAATAACTGATGACGTATTCAGGTATTTTGTATGGCAATAAATGAGCTCAAATGGGTTTTACATACGCATTTATTTATTTTGTAAACATTGTAGACAAATGTTTCGCATTCAAGTTCGTTGCATTATATTTTTCTATACACAATAAATAGGTTAAGACTTTAGTTGAAGAAAAACAGGTTCTTGCACTTTTTTCATGTATTTTTTATACCTATTTATTTTAAATGGTGGCTCACGCGGACTCGAACGATATCAAGAGGTACGTACTACATCTCTGATTTAAAATCGGTTGAAAATACTGACTAAATTTGTATTTATCTCACTCGATCTGATAGGGTCTTAGGTTAAACATAGATTTGGAGGCTTAAAATTAATAAAACAATTATTTAAGGACCAGGACAGTTGGTGTTCAAACCCACTCAAATGTTGCATTATTATCATCTGCACATGAAATCTGGACGTGTTCTTCTATAGATCCTGTAAGTTCGTGTTCTTCTACAGTTGGTGTAGACCAACTCAGAGCATTACAGAGTATATATATATATATATATATATATATATATATATATATATATATATATATATACAGTATATGTGTGTAAGCTGTTAGCGGTTAGTTAGTACGAGCTACCTTAGAAAGCGCAATAAAACGAAAATAAATTAAAAGACAAGTAACCTATAAACCAGTTTCAATGCTTATCCACCTGTTAATACATGGATTCAAGGGACACTTTCACATCAGTAAGCAGTAAAATGTTGGAAGAATTAATTATATACATAGGTAAGGATGGCAGTAGGCACTCAGTAATACCATTTATTAAGTATAAATAGTAATAGTAAAGGTGATTCCTCGATTTATAAATAAAGTACTTATAGAATTAAAACTTAAATCGAAGATTGGTTGTTCCGCATTACCGTTATTCGCATCCCGCATACACGAGTATTTAAAACCCCTTTACGTCTTTTTCAGATTGTAAAACGTTATGAAATGCAAATTACAAAGGGCTGTCTTTATTAAGAACTTTCCTTTCTCTAGGAATGTTCTATTTTACAGTCTTTAAAACAAATCTTAAGACTGCAAAAAACTAACCTCTTAGATACGTTATCAACTGCCCTATATTCTTAACCTCAATTTCAAAAATTACATAATTTACTTTTCTATTTTCATCCTGCATTCGAGCCGCCTGGAAACGGATCTCATACCAAAATATTACAAAAGCTGATGGTGTACTAAAATAGAAAGAAGAACTTAACCGGAAACTCACCTGCATATCCGGTTAGCAAGAAACACAAACAAAACGAAATCCCGAACAGCTGTAACACGTCACCCGCCATGACACATGAAAAACTGAACAGATGATCGGGAGAGAAAGTGGCTGTGGTGCGATCCTAGCGGCGGGTCCCCCAACTACGAGGTGAAAGTCTCAGACGCTCCTTACTCAAGGACAGGACGTATTTAATGTGGATTGTGGAATTGTCTTGATTCACGGTCTCAATTTAACCGCAATACACTTTTCCAGTTGTCTTAAAGAATGTTTATCGTTATTGGCAACAGTCCAACAGATTCGTCATGTTAAAAAATTTACAATCTCATCACATAGTCATTTGAGGCATACACGAAAATAATGAACAATCATCTAAGTAATATGCTATTTATTACAAGGCAGGTGTATACGCCACAGCTATTGTATGCAGAATGGTAAGTGAATAGCTTATTTCGTTTCTTGAGATATCCTGCGTACATATAAACAGACAGACACCCATGCAGAAAAGTGTTTTACAATGCCCCTCAGCAAGCAAAAGGAGAAATTGTATCAGGAGAGGCTTCAATGACGCTCAACCAAATTTCATAGATGGACTTGCACATAATATAATTTAAGGTCTACAAGTAAAATCGTGCCTGAGATTATCGTTGCAATGATATATTCACACTCGCCTTCGGCTCGCTGGGGGCTACGCCCCCAGGCCCCCAAAGTAAACGATTGCAAATTCGGGGATAAGCGGAATTCGGTGACTGGTTAAGTCCGGACATTAAGTAAATGACAAGGGATTTAAAAATTTGACCTTTTTCATAGATTTTTTTCCGGATTCGTAAAAACTTTTTGACTTTGAGGGCATTTTGCGGTTAAACCGTTAGAGATACGACAAAAAGTAACTGGACCTTTCTTGTTGGAAATTTAATTTTGTCTTTCGATTGTGCCCTCAGATCTGATCTACGACCTATGGTTTAGCCAGGAAATGAGCTCGGGAGAAAAGTCTGCACGGGGTCAGCTATCTTGAATTGTTTAGTTATAAACATAATAAAAACCGACCTCAAGGCAGTATTTTAAGTCGAAACAGGGGGTTTAATATCACCAGGAGACTATCTAGTCAAGGCGAGAAATTCCCTGGGTGGGTGATTAATGTTAAGGGAGGTTAGGACAAGAGGGGGTTTAATTTCGTCAGGATATTGTCTGGTCATATGAACAAATTCCCAGGGGGGGTTAACGTTACCGGGGGATAAGTCTCCAGGGGGTTATCTGGTCATACAAGGATCTTCCAGGGGGGGGGGGTTAAGAGATTTGGTGACTGGTAAAATTCGGACATGAGGTCATGGCAGGAAATTCACTGGGGGGGTTTAATGTTACCAGGGGGGTTAACACATCAGGGGGTTGAATGTACAGGAGGTTATCAGGTCATACCAGGAAATCCCCGGGGGGGGTTAATATTACCGGGGGTTAATGACACACTTGGGCCTTTTTTAGAGGGTATTGTGTCTGTGAACATAATAAATATTCCTCTGTCCCTATCTACTATTGACGCTTAGCTAACGCTCAGGCCAACTCCCGAAGTCACTGAACCTTTTCTGTAGATCACGTGATTTCCTAAATCCCGTTTAAAATTTGTTTTGAGTTACGACCAACCGTTTAGCCGCTATCAAGCCCGGAATGTAAATTTTTAGGCGAAAATGTCCAATATTTTCACTTAATCGCGTTTTGCGGTCAAACTAAGGGAAATATAGTAAAAAAGTCACTAGACCTTTTTTGTAGGTCATCTTATTTCCTAAATAAAACGTTAGTCTTATTTTGACCTCCGACCAATGGTTTCGCCGCTATCGACCCCCAAAAACCAAAAGTTTCGCGTAAAAGTTACAACAAAATTGTACATAATCACGTTTTTCGGCCAAACCAATCGAGATAGGGCAAAAGATTACTGGACCTTTTCTGTAGATCGCGCAATTTGCTAAATTTGATGGGTCAATCAGATTTGAGCTACGACCCAACGGTTCGGCCGCTATCGGGCTTGAAACATTATTTTTATCGAAAAAAAATCTCTGGAATTTCAAATGTAATCGAGCGTTTTTGTCGCTTAACCATGGAAGATAGAGCAAAAAGTCACTGGACCTTTTTTGTAGTTCACCTCATTCCTGATTATGAATTTTTCGTCAGATCCGAGCTAGCTCCAACGGTTCGCCCGCTATCGGGCTTACAAAAAATGCCTGCAGGGGTGAAGAATGCGCGATTTTTTGGGAATTTTTTTGAGGGGTTGAAAATGAAAAATTCTCACTTTTCGGGATTTTCCTGGTGGTTACACGTGGAAAGCTATCTGTGTACCAAATTTCAAGTCTCTAACTCATCTGGAAGTAGGTTAGAATTAGTATACGTGAGTCAGTCAGTCAGTGAGTCAGTTACACATGCGGTTGTATATATATTAGACTCGCCTTCGGCTCGCTGGGGCTACGCCCCCAGGCCCCCATTTGGGTGTTGGCTAAATTCGGGGATAAGCGGTATTCGGGGAAAGTTTATGTCCGAGCATTAGATTAAGGATCTGGGAGTTTAAAATAAGAACCCATTTAAATCGAATTTTCCAGATTTAACCATAGTTTTGACTTTAAGGGCATTTTGTGGCTTAACCGTTAGAGATACAAGAAAAAGTGACTGGACCTTTCTTGTCGGAAATTTAAAATTGAAGGAGGATTCTGCCTTCACAGATTTGAAGTAGGACCTTTTGTTTAGCCGGTACAGAGCTTGGAAGAAAAGTCTGCACTGGTCAGCTATCGTGAATTGTTTAGTACAAACATAATAAAAAACCGACCTTAAGGCAGTATTTTAAGTTGAACAGTTGGTTTAATATCATCAGGAGATTATCTAGTCAAGCCAGGAAATTCCCTGGGGGGGGGTTAACACATCAGGGGGTTTAATTTATTCAGGAGGTTATCTGGTCATACCAGGAAATCCCCGGGGGGGGGGTGTTACCGGGGGTTAATTACACAGTTCGGCCTATTTTTTGAGGGGGTTGTGTCTGTGAACATAATAAAAAACACTCTGTCCCTATCTACTATTGAAGCTTCACTAACGCTCAGCCAACTCCCGACGTGGAGGGGGGTTTTAGTCACTCGGTAACGTAGTAATACAAGGTCAATCTGGAACCAGCACGAATCGCAATAATTATAGTTGCAAGATTTAAAACCCCTAAAATTGACGACAAAGGATTTGCCTTTTAGAGCATTAACCAGGCTTACGGAAAGATAAACGACAAAAAGCTACTGGACCTTTTTTGTTGATTTCATAAATAGCTAGTTATGAAAAGTTTTACCTTTAAGCTACGGCCAACGGTTCGGCCACTATCAAGCCCAAAATGTAAGTTTTTTAAGTGAAATTTTCGACATAATCACGTTTTACGGCTAAAACATGGAAGATAGAGAGTAAAAAGTCACTAGAACTTTTGTGTACATCGCATTATTTTGTATTAAAATCAAATTTTTTTTTTCTAGCCTAGAACTAAGATTTTGTCTGAAATAGACCCCAGAAAACAAAAATCTTGCGTTAAACTTAAAAAATCGATACTTTATAACGCGTAATGCGGCCAAACCGTTGGGGATAGAGCAATAAGTTACTTGACCTTTTTTGTAGATCACGCGATTTACTAAATCCCATTGAAAATTTGTTTTGAGCTACGACCAACCGTTTAGCCGCTATCGAGCCCGAAAGGTAAATTTTTAGGCGAAAATTTCAAAATATTTTAATGTAATCGCGTTTTGCGGCCGAACCGATGGAGTTAGAGCAAAAAGTCACTGGACCTTTTTTGTAGTTCACTTCATTCCTGATTATGAATTTTCCGTCAGATCGAAGCTAGCTCCAACGGTTCGCCCGCTATCGGGCTTCAAAGGGAAGCCTGCTAGGGCAAAACAGGGGTCCGTTCGGGAATTTTTTTGAGGGGTTCAAAAGTAAAAAAATCAGGTTTTAAGACTTTTCCCGGAGGTTTGAAGATACGTGCGACGTGCGTGCAAAATTTCACGTTTCCAGCACTTCTGGAAGTATGTTAGAATTAGTATTACCTATGTGTCAGTCAGTGAGTCAGTTACACATGCGGCTGTATATATATAGGACTCGCCTTCGGCTCGCTGGGGGCTACGCCCCCAGGCCCCCATGATGTACGCTTGCAAATTCGGGGATGAGCGGTTAAATTTACGCTTGCGAATTCGGGGATAAGAGAGATTTGGTGATTGTTAAAATTGGAACACGAGGTCATGCCAGGAAATTCCCTTTGGGGGGCGGGGGGTTAATGTTTACTGGGGGTTAAGACATCAGAGGGCTATCTGGTTATACGAGGAACTTCCCAGAGGGGGGTTAAGAGATTTGGTGATTGTTAGAATTCGGACATGAGGTCATGACAGGAAATTCCCTGGGGGGGGTTAATGTTACCAGGAGGGGTAAACACATCAGTGGGTTTAATTTACTCAGTTGGCTATCTGGTCATTCCAGGAAATTGCGGGGGGGGGTTAATGTTACCGGGGATCAACGACACACCCCAGGCTCCCTTTCGGCGGTTGGCCAAATTCGGGGATAAGCGGAATTCGGAATTAAAATGGACCTATTTTATTGAATTTTTCAGTTTTAATCAAAGTTTTGACTTTAATGGCATTTCACGGGTTAACCGTTAGAGATACAAGAAAAAGTGACTGGACCTTTCTTGTCGGAAATTTAATTTTATCTTTCGATTCCGTCGTCAGATTTTAGCTGCGACCTTTGGTTTAGCCAGGAATGAGCTCGAGAGAAAAGTCTGCACCGGTCAGCTGTTGTGTAAACAGATTTAGTGTAAATAAATTTAAAACTACCTTTATCAGATTATTCAGTTGATCAGGGGGTTTGATTTAATCAGGAGTTCATCAACCAAGAAATTTCCCTTGAAAGGGGGTTTATGTTCTCGGGGGTTAAAGAACGCGTGGTACTTTTCTAGTAAATTTGTGTTTGGGCACGAGGAATTTTTATCAAAATAATAAACGTTGATCAGGGGGTTTTAATTAATTCGGAAATTATCATCCCACGCCAGAGTTTTGACAATGAACTAATATTTCATAAAATAAAAAAAAAACACTCTGTCCCTATCTACTATTGAAGCTTCACTAACGCTCAGCCAACTCCCGACGTGGAGGGGGGTTTTAGTCACTCGGTAACGTAGTAATACAAGGTCAATCTGGAAACAGCACGAATCGCACTAATTATAGTTGCAAGATTTAAAAACCCTAAAACTGACGACAAAGAATTTGCCTTTTAGAGCATAAACCAGGCTTACGGAAAGATAAACGACAAAAAGTTACTGGACCTTTTTTGTTGATTTCATAAATAGCTAGTTATGAAAAGTTTTTACATATAAGCTAGGGCCAACGGTTCGGCCACTATCGAGCCCAAAATGTAAGTTTTTAAGTGAAATTTTCGACATAATCACGTTTTACGGCTAAACCATTAAAGATAGAGTAAAAAGTCACTGGAACTTTTGTGTACATCGCATTATTTTGTATTAAAATCAAATTTTTATTCTGGCCTAGAACTAAGATTTTGTCTGAAATAGAGCCCAGAAAACAAAATCTTGCGTTAAACTTAAAAAATCGATACTTTTATAACGCGTAATGCGGCCAAACCATTGGGGATAGGGCAATAAAGTCACTAGACCTTTTTTGTAGTTCACTTCATTCCTGACTAACGATTTTCCGTCAGATCGAAGCTAGCTCCAACGGTTCACCCGCTATCAGGCTTACAAGAAATGCCTGCAGGGGTAAAGAATGCGCGATTTTTTAAGAATTTTTTTGAGGGCTTTAAAAGTAAAAAAGTCCCGTTTTCAGACTTTTCCTCCGGGTCATATTGTGAAAGGTACCTGCGTGCCAAATTTCAAGTTTCCAGCACTTCTAGAACTATGTTAGAATTTGTATCTATATATCAGTCAGTCAGTTACACATGCGGCTGTATAAGTATTTAGATAACCGTTAGAGATACAAGAAAAAATGACTGGACCTTTCTTGTCGAAAATTTAATTTTCTCTTTCGATTATGCCATCAGATTTAAGCTACGACCTATAATTTAGGCAGTACAGAGCTTAGGACAAAAAGACTGCACTGGGCAGTTTAAAAATATCACGTAAAACTTAAAAAATCAACACTTAAAACGCGTTATGCGGCCAAACCGTTGAGGATAGGGCAAAATGTTACTGAACATTATTTGTAGATCACGCAATTTCATAAATCCTTTTCAAAATTTGTTTTGAGCTACGACCAACAGTTTAGCCGCTATCGATCCCGAAAGGTGAATTTTTAGGCGAAAATTTCCAAATACTTTCACTAAATCACGTTTTGTGGCGGCCAAACCAATGGAGATAGAGTAAAGAGTTACTGGGACATTTTTGTAGATCACCTCATTTCCTAACTCCAACGTTCGTCTTATTTCGACCTCAGACCAATGGAACTCGGTTTCGCGCCGCTATCAAGCCCGAAAACAAAAGTTTCGCGTAAAAATTACAAAAAAATTGCACATAATCACGTTTTTTTTTTTTCTTTTTTTTTCGGCCGAACCACTGGATGTAGAGCAAAAAGTCACTGGACCTTTTCTGTAGATCGCGCAATTTGCTAATTTGATGGGTCAATCAGATTTGAGCTACGACCTACGGTTCGGCCACTATCAGGCTCGAAACTTTATTTTAAGCAAAAAAAATCTCTGGAATGTCAAACATTCCCGCGTTTTGTCGCTTAAACCACACGAGATAGGAAAAAAAGTCACTAGACCTTTTTTGTAGTTCACTTCATTCCTGACTAACGATTTTCCGTCAGATCGAAGCTAGCTCCAACGGTTCACCCGCTATCAGGCTTACAAGAAATGCCTGCAGGGGTAAAGAATGCGCGATTTTTTAAGAATTTTTTTGAGGGCTTTAAAAGTAAAAAAGTCCCGTTTTCCAGACTTTTCCTCCGGGTCATATTGTGAAAGGTACCTGCGTGCCAAATTTCAAGTTTCCAGCACTTCTAGAACTATGTTAGAATTTGTATCTATATATCAGTCAGTCAGTTACACATGCGGCTGTATAAGTATTTAGACTCGCCTTCGGCTCGCTGGGGGCTACGCCCCCAGGCCCCCAAAGTAAACGCTTGCAAATTCGGGGATAAGCGGAATTCGGTGACTGGTTAAGTCCGGACATTAAGTAAATGACAAGGGATTTAAAAATTGACCTTTTTCATAGATTTTTTTCCGGATTCGTAAAAACTTTTGACTTTGAGGGCATTTTGCGGTTAAACCGTTAGAGATACGACAAAAAGTGACTGGACCTTTCTTGTTGGAAATTTAATTTTGTCTTTCGATTGTGCCCTCAGATCTGATCTACGACCTATGGTTTAGCCAGAAATGAGCTCGGGAGAAAAGTCTGCACGGGTCAGCTATCTTGAATTGTTTAGTATAAACATAATAAAAACCGACCTCAAGGCAGTATTTTAAGTCGAACAGGGGGTTTAATATCACCAGGAGACTATCTAGTCAAGGCGAGAAATTCCCTGGGTGGGTGATTAATGTTAAGGAGGTTAGGACAAGAGGGGGTTTAATTTCGTCAGGATATTGTCTGGTCATATGAACAAATTCCCAGGGGGGGGGGGGTTAACGTTACCGGGGGATAAGTCTCCAGGGGGTTATCTGGTCATACAAGGATCTTCCAGGGGGGGGGGGGTTAAGAGATTTGGTGACTGGTAAAAATTCGGACATGAGGTCATGGCAGGAAATTCTCCCTGGGGGGGTTTTAAATGTTACCAGGGGGGTTAACACATCAGGGGGTTGAATGTACAGGAGGTTATCAGGTCATACCAGGAAATCCCCGGGGGGGGGTTAATATTAACCGGGGGTTAATGACACACTTGGGCCTTTTTTAGAGGGTATTGTGTCTGTGAACATAATAAATATTCCTCTGTCCCTATCTACTATTGACGCTTAGCTAACGCTCAGCCAACTCCCGAAGTCACTGAACCTTTTTCTGTAGATCACGTGATTTCCTAAATCCCGTTTAAAATTTGTTTTGAGTTACGACCAACCGTTTTAGGGCCGCTATCAAGCCCGGAATGTAAATTTTTTAGGCGAAAATGTCCAATATTTTCACTTAATCGCGTTTTGCGGTCAAACTAAGGGAAATATAGTAAAAAGTCACTAGACCTTTTTTGTAGGTCATCTTATTTCCTAAATAAAAACGTTAGTCTTATTTTGACCTCCGACCAATGGTTTCGCCGCTATCGACCCCAAAAACAAAAGTTTCGCGTAAAAGTTACAACAAAATTGTACATAATCACGTTTTTCGGCCAAACCAATCGAGATAGGGCAAAAGATTACTGGACCTTTTCTGTAGATCGCGCAATTTGCTAATTTGATGGGTCAATCAGATTTGAGCTACGACCAACGGTTCGGCCGCTATCGGGCTTGAAACATTATTTTTATCGAAAAAATCTCTGGAATTTCAAATGTTCGAGCGTTTTGTCGCTTAAACCATGGAAGATAGTCCTGACGAGTTCACCTCATTCCTGATTATGAATTTTTTCGTCAGATCCGAGCTAGCTCCAACGGTTCGCCCGCTATCGGGCTTACAAAAAATGCCTGCAGGGGTGAAGAATGCGCGATTTTTTGGGAATTTTTTTGAGGGGTTGAAAATGAAAAATTCTCACTTTTCGGGATTTTCCTGGTGGTTACACGTGGAAAGCTATCTGTGTACCAAATTTCAAGTCTCTAACTCATCTGGAAGTAGGTTAGAATTAGTATACGTGAGTCAGTCAGTCAGTCAGTTACACATGCGGTTGTATATATATTAGATTTTTCATAAAGTTAGGTTTCACAGTTATATTTATGTAATACAGATATATCTACACATCAGTATAATACACAACATAATAATGGTGTGGTAGTTAGGCAACATGAGTTACTATGTCACAAGCATAAATGTCATATTCTGTACTCAGTTTGTATAAATTTAAATTTATTTATCCTGCTATTTTCTCGTTGGCCTCATGATTACCTAGATGACCAATGTAAAAGTGATAGCTAACCCTCAGCTAAATCCCTTGGAGTGTGATATGTACAAACATCGATTTTCTAGTCTATATGTGAGTTCATTCTAGCGGTATCGTGCGATTCGTCTGTGTTAGGTTGCTTCGCTAATGCCCACCCAATCACAGATATCCAAATGAATGCTCAAATGAAGAACACCTCTCTCTCTCTCTCTCTCTCTCTCTCTCTCTCTCTCTCTCTCTCTCTCTCTCTCTCTATATATATATATATATATGCAATATATATAATAAATTCTTTATTGCATTTGTTACAATTTTACAATTGTGTTGCAGGCGTCATACTCTTCCTATCTTCCTAGCCATGCATACACATTGAAGCTCACTCAAACATACATACATCTCTCAACAAGCATGCAAACAATCACACTCTCAACACCAGAATATCGGGTAGGGGGGTTACTAATTGTCCCAGCGGTATTGAAAAAACTCCTCAATCGTGTAAAAAGGCACTAGACACAAAAAGATGCTTTAAAAGAGTCTTGAAAATATATTCAGGCTTTGATTTTTGATGCATTCAGGAAGGCAATTGATTACTTTAACACCAACTTGAGATGACAGCCGTTCAAAGCCTGTACTTCTGTGTGGTTGAATTCTGTAGTTGTCCCTACCTCTAGTATCATATGAGTGAACATCCCTGCCTTGAGTCAAAGTGCACCTTGACCTGCAGTACAGAGCGACCTCCAAGATATAGAGGGAGGGTAAAGTCAATAATCTAAGCTCCCTAAATGCTTCTCTACACGACTCTCTTGTTTTCAATTTCAAGATGGTTCTGACAGCTCTTTTCTGAAGTCTAAATACCCTTTCCAGCTTGTATTTAGAGCAGCTACCCCAAAGTCTGATTCCGTACTCCAAGTGAGTGTGGACCAAGCCAAAAAAGGCTGTTCTTTAAGAGTTCAAGGGAGCAGAAATTGTGCTAGGTTACGCAAAGCATAAATGCCTGAGTTAACTCTAGAGCAAACGCTGTCAATGTGACCGTTCCAAGTCAACGCCTTGTCAAGATGTATTCCAAGGAACTTTGTGGAAGATGTTTCTTCAATGGGTTCATCATCCACCATCACAGTGATTTTATTTTGTTCATTGCGCTGCTGAAAACAAAATTTGATGAAATTTGACTTTGAATTGTTTGCTTGCAATTTCATTTCATTGAAACATTGAATGCAAGATTTAGATCAAGAAATAAATTTGAGTTCTAATTCAGCAGCTGCTTTTGCCTTTACACAAATAGTCGTGTCGTCAGCGTACTGAATCACTTTACTATGCTGGATAGATGATTTCAGTCCGTTGACATAGAGATTAAAAAGAACTGGGCCAAGAATTGATCCCTGGGGAACACCTCGGGTTACTTGTGTTTTTTTCTGACAGGACATTGTCGATCTGTACATACTGGACCCTGTCACTGAGATAAGACATGATCCATTTGTGCGGCAAACCTCGAATGCCGCATTCCTCTAACTGGTACAGCAGTGTCCGCATGGTGCACGCAGTCAAAGGCTTTGGAGAGGTCAAGAAATATGCTGAGCACATGTTCTCTTCTCTCCAACCCATCGACAACGAGTTCAACAAGGTTTGTGACTGCATCGACTGTTAATTACTGTTTTTTTAAAATGAAAAATTGATCAGTTTGGTCAATGGTGGCAACAATTGCTTGGAGCATTGTTTAAACTAACCATGACGATACCCCATGGATGTCACAGGAATTTTTCACCTTGAGACTCCGCAAGACGCGAGCCACCTTCCCCCCACTCACAGGGGCCAAAGCCATGGACGTCAACGGCCGCCGGGAAACTCTTACGCGGGGGAGAGGTCCTTTGGTGGCCTCTGCCCATCACAGTCATCGAATCGTAATAACGACCGAATAATCCAGCAACCACCGAGGGATCCTCTACTTTTGTACCGTTGTCGATAATTTTGATGTTGTTGAGTTTTTTAGAAAGGTTTGATGCATTATTAATAATTTACCAGGCCGTTTTAGAAAAGTTGTCACGTGTTTTTAAGGTTTTTTTCAATGTCATAGGGCTTTGCGGCTTTAATTTCTCTTCTATACACTCTTCTGTAATTTCGGAAAAAACTTTAAAATTTTCATTTTCAATGCATATGTAGATAGAGTGATAGAACTTGATTTTGTCTCTGGATATATGAATACCTTGAGTAATCTATGAAGTTTTTTTATTTTTTGAAAGGGCATGAACTGTTCAGATAAAATAAGAAACGTTCGTTAAACGCATTGAAAAATCCCATTTGCATCACGGAAATGATCCAGAAATATCCAGGATTCACCCCCGAGAAAACTCCTGAGCTGTTCAATGTTCTGCTGTCGAGTTACTCTTAGAATTTTTGGAGCCTGGCCCTCGACATCCAAGGAACATCCAATGACCTCGACCACCTGAGCGCGGTGGTCCGAGATGACGGCATCAAGTACGGAAACTCTGACTTGTGAAATGTTAGTGATAACGTTGTCGATGGCTGTACTCGTCTTGCCAGATACACGAGTTGGGGAGTTCACTGACCAGATCAAGCCAAATGAAGTCAATAAATCGCGGAACCGCTGGGTAAGGGGGTGGATATGATCTAGCACGTTTATGTTAAAGTCCCCCAAAATAAAGAATTTTGTTTGAGATGTGTTGAATAAATTTAAAAGAATTTCAAGTTTTTCAAAAAAGGCATCAACACAACCATTGGGTGACCGGTACAACCCAAAGACCTAGATTTTCCCAAACTGATTTGTTTTTATTTTTATTCCTTCAACCTCAAAGTTCAGTTCACAGCTGTAACCGACTTTGATCGGTTGAAAAGTAATTGAACGTCTAGTAAAGATTGCTACACCACCCCTATATAAAATCAGTGACAAAAATTAGACAGTTAACATTAACCGGATGTTTAGAAGTGTAAAAGAGTAATGATGGTTGTTGAATACATACTGAGGTAATTTCAAAATCAACGATTTGTAGAACAAGCATAATATTCCATCACCGTTTGGCTGACTCAGTAAAGTTTTTAATCTTTAACCGTTAGTCCAAACTAGAATAATAATGACTGTACAAGTTTAATTTAATGTTTATAGTGAATTCAGCGATTTCAGTCCATTGTCCAATAAGTAATTACTACGAAAATCGATCCAAACCAGCATTTTTATGAAGGGGATTATTCTGGTATGTAATATTTCTTAACGCTTCACTTCCAAAACGATTATAGACGCTCTAAACTACCATTTAGAGTATTTACAATTTGTTTACAGTTGACTAAACTTGTTTTTAAATGACAACGATTCTCATAACTATCTCAGTTTTCCAGACATATGAGAGCAAGAAACGGATCAATAAATAGATTCTCTATCGAAAGAGAAACTTAAGCACATCTCAGAAATATGCAGAATAACTCATTTAAAAATACTGGATATTAAGACTTTTCTCCGAAACTACAAAAACATTTATAGTTTATAAAGATGCAAAATCAGACGTCTGAAAAACGTATATTGACACTTTTCGGCACATCAGCAAAGACAAAGTGATACCTTTCCTCGTAATCTGGAGTTATTTACTTTATGCCAAATGTCATAAAACAAGTCTTACCGGTTTGCTATGTGCTCTGGTATTTAATCTTTAAAAAGGAATTTCAATTAGAAATAATTATTGTGGTTTTACTATCTGATTATTAACAGAGTAAGTTACAGCATCATAATCTACATGTCTGTATACTTTCTAATACGGCAGTTAAATACTTGAATGTCACTGGTTTACAACATAATTTCATATCTCGTACATATAACATTTATACAAAAATGTTAAAATTACGACGCAATATGACAAAACATGACAAAATTTTCCCACAAATTCATTGTTGATATTTCAACTGAAGTTCTTTTTATGACGTGATGGTAAAATGTAGACGAGACAATAAAGTTACATATGTCCTAAAAATTCCTTTTCTGAGAAGACTCAACTGTCATCATCGTTTCTTTATCTTTCTTATGTGTCGATTTTCGTCATCCGGTGATTACAGTTTTCGACTTTCTGTGGTTACGGTGACTGCATTACTTACACTAGGGATGATGAGTGTAGTGCAGCGCCACGTAACCAGGAATGTTACCGCTCAAATATTTACTATATGCGCTACTTGAGCCGTTTACTCCTGAGATGACAGTCGAAACGCTTACTTTTCTATGACTAAATTTATAGCATTGAGTGAGTCATCTCTTGTGCAACTATAAAATGAAAGGTTCTAGTCACATCGTAACAAATCGCACAGTATCTGACGCTCATTTTGGGAAATCGACATTCTTAACAGCTTTCTCGAAGAAAGTCGTTAGACCTGATAAACGTGCTTAGCAATTCTTCCGGGTTGGCTTAAAGTAGGTGCACAAAGACGAAGGTTCGACGGAAGAATATATATTGGGAACAGATCACAGCGGAGTATAGTGGGACCCGACATAATGTTGAGTTGATGAAGTCTTCACCGAACTAATTTGACGTTTTCCCCGTTTTAGTGAAAATGGATGATCGACAGCTCAAAATGTTCCTTTTTCATGGTCATTGAATTTTGAAAGTTTCTGGTTTTGCCCATGGAAGGAGCATAAAAGTTATTGAAACTGACTGGGAATGATGGTTACATATAACTTCTGAAAAACTGACTGTACATTTTTTCCCGGCGTAGTGAATATTCGTTAATACTACGAAATGTGCCATTTTAATTTGGCCCAGTTATGAAACTTTAAAATTGAAAGTTTTTTTAATGAAAAACCAACAATGTAACTTCATTCTTGGTAGTTACTTACTGAAAATTATGATATGATTAGCTTCCACAGTATACTCTATTTTACAATTTGTTCATTCTCAGTTTTTTCGTTTTACACCATGGTTAACTATAACACCAATGCAATAATTACAAATTAACTGCCAGTTTTCCGCTTCTTGACCCAAATTTATCAATAGGGTTGTCCTTTGACCAAGAGCAACAAGTGCAGGTCTCCAGGACAGTTCCATCAAGAGTTATCGCAAAGAAGATCAGACGGCACGATTTTTTTAAAGTTCATATCGGATCCTTAATAACTGAAAAGTTTTATTTATAATATTCTAATAACTTTAATCCTGTGAGTGATCACTTAAACACAGCTCACTTTTACATTTAACCTCAGATTAGATACCATTCAGTAATGAAATACAGCCATAATAAAGGACATTTATTTATGGCTGATGGAAAACCATGAATGTCGTTGACTGAAAGGAGGTCAAGTCATGCACAACCTCCTACATAAGCAACATTAGAGTGTTAGGAGTGTGTGTTCGAAAAACTCTGTCGTACCACCATTATTTACCAAGACTGTATTCGTTTAAATTCATTACTCTGATTCGTTATGATGGATGAAATATCCATTCGAAATGCGAGGATCAAAGCAATTCTAAGGTTTATAAATTTAATAAAGTATATCTGATTTAACTTATGTTATTAACTCCACTCATAGGGTTATCTATACAGGGTGTATATTATGTCTGGAAACACCCAAATTATATCCCTTTTAATAATTTAAATATAAATTTGAAACCTCTTACAATCGTGATAGAGATTGGGCATCTACTTTTTGGAACAATGTTTTGTTATGTCACACCAACGGGGGACGTCCTGCCGAGGGTATCGTGAAATATTATTAATGGAAGCCTATACCTTGTGATACATAATTTTAAAGGTAATAGCTTACTGAATTGAATGCCACAAACCGCATCTCAAAGGAATTATTCTATCAGAAAATAGAGCATTTTTAGTATTGAAAATTTACTGATGTTCAACAATGTAATTTTAACATGGTTCTTGCCACAAAATGTGTTACACTAATTTTTTTAGCATTTTTTTAAATGTTCAATTAAATAAAACAAAAATTTCATTTTAAGCTGGTTCTATTAGCACAAATTTGCCAGTTTTTATTACAGTACAATTATGGAAATACTTATGTTATTGATTTCTTATTACAAATAAAAAATAATGTATGCTGTTAGAAAAGTCTTACAACAAACGTTTTACCTGCATTTGGTGTCAAAGCAATTGTTCGAACTGTGTTCCTTCTACGGTTTGACAATGAGCCAATCTTGTGTGTAAAATGATTCGACAGAGTTGCCTAACATTTCTTCAGTTATCAAAGCAATCTCCTCTATAATCCTGTTTCTTCGGTCTTCCAAATTATGAGGCTTTCTTCTATAAACATTGGATTTTAAATGACCCCATAGGAAATAATCGATTGGTGACAAATCCGGAGATCTTGGAGGCCATTCGATTTCTCTTCTTCGGCCAATTCCATTTATGAGGAAACCTTAAATCCAAATACTCTCTTACCTGTCTCCCATAATGGGGTGGAGCACCATCCTGCTGAAACCATACATTATCAAAGTATTCTCCTGATGCAATTTGAATAGCTGGGATTATTTCATTTTGGAGCATATTGTAGTAAAGTTCGGCATTTAAATTTCCATTGATGAAAAAAGGGTCCAACAATTTTTGTTACCTAAAATTCCACACCATACGTTCAGTTTTTTGTGGTTGCTGTGAATGGGACTCAGTAATCCAATGTGGGTTTTCACTAGCCCAGTAACGGCAATTGTGCCTGTTAACATTGCCATTTAGGAAAAAAGTTGCCTCATCAGAAAATAGTATGTTGGTCAGAAAATCTCTATTGTCATCACATTTGCGCATCACAAGTTCACAAAACTCAACTCTTCTGTCGTAATCATCCTCACTTAACTGTTGGACTAAATGAACTTTAAATGGTTTGTATTTATTAATTTTAAAAATCTTACTCACAGACATAGGGTGCATATCATGTTGCTGTGCAGCTTTTCTGAGCGATGTATGTGGGTCTTCAATAAATGTTTGCAAAACATCTAGTGCATGTTCTTCATCTGTTGCAGATTGTATCTTACCCGACTTTGGCCGATTACGTACACTCCCTGTCATTTCAAAACGCTCAATAGTTTTTGATATTGTTGAAACACTTATGGGATTCCTTTCTGGGAAAGTGTCATTAAACAAATTACTAACTTCCCGATAAGATCTTTGGACGATCGCCATATCCTCGCATCATCAACAGAGTAATTCGTTCTCTTTCAGACAATTCCATTAAAATGCCAAATAAAAACTGAACTACTGTTAATTAGATAACTTGTTGACAGCAATGCTTCAGAGACACTGATTAACTCGACAGGAATGATATGACCTTTGTCCATTTGTAAATTCCCAAGCTTAGACCTGTCCTAGTGAAAGCTCCATGCTCAACAAACTGAAAACCTGTAGACCAGATGATTAATAACACAATAATGTTTCTCATAGGCTAGTGACCTTTGTCTCTTTTAAACCTTCCTGCTGACTGGAAAACACCAAGTACAGATTCATAAGTAATCAGAGAAAGTGACTCATAAGTTTTATTCATTGTAATAAAAACTGGTAAAATTTGTACTAATGAAACCAGCTTAAAAATAAATTGTTTATTTTATTTTAATTGAACATTTAAAAAATGCTAAAAAATTAGTGTAACACATTTTGTGGCAAGAACCATGTTAAAATTACATTGTTGAACATCAGTAAATTTTCAATACTAAAAATGCTCCAATTTTCTGATAGAATAATTCCTTTGAGATGCGGTTTGTGGCATTCAATTCAGTAAGCTATTACCTTTAAAAATTATGTATCACAAGGTATAGGCTTCCATTAAGAATATTCACGATACCCTCGGCAGGACGTCCCCCCGTTGGTTGTGACATAACAAAACATTGTTCCAAAAAGTAGATGCCCAATCTCTATCACGATTGTAAGAGGTTTCAAATTTATATTTAAATTATTAAAGGATATATTTGGGTGTTTCCAGACATAATATACACCCTGTATATTAATGTAATGAAAAGTAACCTAAAACCCTTTTAAAAATATTTTTATTTGACGTATACATGTTTCGGTTTTCAAAACCCATCATCATAGGTTGTTGTACACTGATGTATGTAAATAAAAACATTTTTTAAATGAGTTTAATTACCTTTCATTACAATAATTTAACTTGTTAATGGCCAATATAAAAACATATTTTATATACCATAAGTTTCCAGAGGCCTGGAATTTTATTGATACGATGTGACCACAATGCTGCTATAGAGGTCTCACAAAGCCCAGGAGAGGTAAAATCCAGGAGGTGCTACATACTGGACTAAGTAGGTCAGACAAGTACAGTCTGAAAATGTCTTATGGCAGGAAACGGTTATTTGCTTCGAGTGTCTGAGAGCTTGTTCAAAGAGACCGGAATCTAACAGTTGGAATCCTCTTTGAGACCAGAGGACTATCTGTTTCTACCTTTGCCAAGAGCTCTCAGAAACCAGATCCCCAATGGTCCGGAGATTCCCAGTGACATGAACATTAGTGCGGCTGGAAGTTCCCAAAAATAGATATATTCCACATACAGAAATCTTCTTGACATATCAAGTTTCTAGTGTCAAAAACTCTAGAGACTGGGTGCTCAAGCCCTTACTGGGAACAGGAAAATCTAAAGTATCAGAAAATTCTAGAGGCTTTCCTTCCTCTCCACGTCTTCCTTACGTCAGGAGCTTCCAGAAACCAACAACTCCCAGAGACAACCTATGAGAGGATGAATAATATAAATACTAAAGCTTTCTAGAGGTCAGAATATACTGTAATTCCCGATAATTCTAAACCCTTGAATCTTGCTAAAAGAATCATCTAGAGGCCAACATACTCGCCACGTTCCGAGAGATTCCTGAGTATTTACAGGAATATCTCGGAATTCGAGAATTTACCAATGGGCCACAAGGCTGACCCAGATGTAATATACTCTACACATATATTTCCAGGAACCAAGTTGTTCAGTGTCAAGAATTGGTTCTTCCGGCTCAGTTGGAGGAAGTAAGCAAATTTTGTGACAACTCAAATATTATTAAATTGTCCTTATAGGATTTATAGGTATTCAAAATCTCGGAAATACCAAAATATTGATAACCAATTCTATGCAAGTATTATAGGCATTTCAGCAAAGTTTTAATTTTTTTCTAGGTTAATAAATGACGGAGGTTAGGGTTTTTTTTGAACAGTTATTGTTTTTATAAGGGCGTGGTTTTGGGCTCTGGGGATCATGTTCGTTGAAGTTATTATTATGTAATAAGTGTTACCATGAGGACCATTACTATAGGCAGATTTTCTACTCTAAATCTACCTTAAAAGCCAGATAGTATTAGCAACGGTAGAAATATTACTTATCTTGTTGTTGATGATCCAAAATTATCTTTTGTGTTCTAAGCATATATTGTGGGGTTTATACTGTAGCCCAGACAGATTGGATGTGCATTTAAAAATTAAAAATAACATAATACTGTAATGCAATTTCTTAATATTTGTCGTTTGTTTGTTATTGTTATTAATAAATACACTGTTCCAAAGTATATAGGTTGATCTAATATATGAGAGTTCCATATGAAATTCGTACGTCTACGCTAAGTAGAAAACTAAATAATGACACTTATTATACAGGAAAATATCTGGGAAGAGTATCCAGAGCACCCTCATTCAAACGTGATTCCCACTTGTTTTGTTGTCGTAAATGTACCTTTGGGATCTACCGTTCTCTGAGAGCTCTGAACATCAGGAATGTTCTGAGTAATATCAGTAATAATTAAGCTTTTAAAAACCTAAGCAGAATCCGACATATTTAATTAAATATCCGACATCTGGGAGGTTTTTAACTAACGGTTATTTTATTTTTGGACACTAGAAGCTTTTTCCCCTGTAAAAGCTTTTGAGATCTGGAAAGCCCCTGACTTCGGAAGTGGCTGTCATCTGGAAGATTTCAATATTTAAAATTTCCAGTTCTCTGAGCGATTCGGAATTTTGGGAGTAAACTTGGGATGTTTCGAATATGTTATATCCTGGTTACTTGAATTTTACTGCCTTTAGAATGTTTCTGCTTTTTTCAGCGTCTTAAAAATATGCGCTATATTCCATCCTCTACAAGTTCCCGGACTCAAATTACCGCTAACTTGAAACTCCTGACATTTTGATATCTTCTATCTTTAAAAGTAGCCTTTGAAATATTTTTGCTACTACCATCTCCCGAATCAAACAGGTCATAACATATGAATAATCTTTAGCTCTAATGATTCTCAGGCTCTTGGAGATCCGACAATTTGACTTTCTCGGCTTTTAGAAGTCTCGACCAGCTACATTCTGGATCAAGATCATTTTGGCCTCTATTTCAGATATCAACGTCTTAAACCTCTCTACAGTCGGTTCGTTCAGCCTGCAAACAGCGTAGAAAAGTTATTTCGCCATTAACAAATTAAAAGCATTAGCTCCTGAAATGCTAAAAGCATGCTTTTATTAATATTTCTTTGACAGTATATACTTGGCGGTGTAGTTTAAAATCTATAAATAATACTGCAAGACCATTTTAGCATTGGAAAACATTTTAGCCAAAGAGCTAGCTTACGTTGTATATATGTTAGGTATATTGTTAGGTTGCGACTCACTTTGACACGTTTACATCCCCCGACCCCCAATCCAGCATAGCTTTTTTACATTTCTAAGTTTTACATGATAACCGTTGAGTTAGCAACATTTTTACTAAAACACAAAATTTATATAGCCTTTTTCCTCACAATTTTAAAAAGGGTGTTGCTCTATCACCTGTAATAAATTAGATGTGAGCGTATGTCCATGCAAAGATTTTTTGCAGCAAACCCCACACCGTACTAGTGTATTCTTTTGAATAATCAACAGTTAAATTATCTAACCTATATCAGCGCATACTCAACGTAAGTTCTTTTTCTCTCTTTGAAGATTTGCAAAACACTAATATATTCATAAACGCCCATAATATATGTGAAATCCCGTTCTAACAAAAGGACGTTCTAACCGTTGCACTAAGAGGACGAATGTCTTCTTATTCCACTTTAATTTTATGCAATGCCCATGCATATTTTCGTAAAAAATCATGGATCAGTAGTTCGACAAGTATTGTTGTAAAGATAATTTTTTTCAGCGTTTTACCGTCTTAGTTACCACTCACGAATTATCCTTGGTTCATTTTTTTCTGAGAACGCGCATGCGTGTCTAGATTAGTTGCGTAGGAAACTAGTCTTGCCTTTGGGACTTGCAGTTATATGACGCGGTAAATTTGCAGACGCAGTCGTGAATTGACAAAACTCTTAGAGATTTGTTTCCACAATTTTAAAATACTGGATTAGAAATTTAGCTGCAAAAGGCTGGACTCTAAAGATGAAAACGTAAAATTTTTAGTTTAGCTCCAATTCACCATCATCTTGCAGCGTGTGGGGACCTGACGCTGTCACAAGCTTGGACTAATGGATTTTGGAGACAAAAATGAATTCTTTAAATCGTTTCGACATCAGAAGACGTCTAGACTATCAAAATATATTGGAATTTAGGTGTATAGGCATTCTCATTGTCTCATCAGGTGGACAATTGAGTGATGTGAAACGACTATGTATTAGCCACGGCCTAGCTATAGGGATGGGTTTACGGAAAGTGAATGTTTCCCTTAGCTACATTTCAACCTCCTATCAGTGCAACTTCTAGAATTCGACGCTGTCACAACTTTCAAGTAGCATATGCTACATAAGCAATTTAAAATTGATTTACTAAATATTTGTGGGAGAAAATTATATGCAAAAATATTTTAGAATTATTAAATTAGTGATGGCTAAATGTAGGTAAATTAAATTACGTGATTTCTCAAGATAGGGTCTGCGGATGTAGGATAATACAGTAAGAACAACAGGTTTATCTGGGATTCTACCGTGGTAACGGGTTTACAATGACAATTGACTTTTGTTCTATGCTTTTTTTTCTTTTTTTTATCTTTTTTTAGTTGGTTTTTAACCTTGTAATTGAGTAGTTGGAGGCCAACCAAAGATTTCGCTTATCGTTAGCTGGTTTGTGGAATGGGTCGGTATAAAAACCTCCGACACGCGCTTCTCAGGGCCTTTTTGCGGTTAGTTGTTAGTTATTTGCGTTTTACTATTACAGTAAAGTCTTCAATTTTAACATTATTTAAAATCTAACTGTAATGACCATTTGGTATTCAACAGGCACAATAATTTTAATATCATATATAGTTTTAAGTAAAATATTTTTAGAGAAAACATAGTTCAATTAAAGTTTGAACTGTAGGTATGTACCAACAGCAAGAGTTGTGACATAAGTGGTACGAAGAATTTTCAGGAAGTTTTAGTTCAGTTTTATTTAGCCTCGCGTAAAATAAAGAAAAGTTCATATTATTTTGAATTAAATTATAAATTGTACTTTATTTGAATTTTATAAGAAAGTTAAATTTTATAGTTCGATTTTATATTCCAAACAAGAATTGGACTATAATTTAATTTATTTTATTTTAAAGAAGAAAGAATTTTATTGAGAACACCTTTGCAACATAAGCTTTTGGGAATTAAATTTTGAATATCTAACAAGTACAAGGATTTAGATTGTAAGTCCAATATAATGTGAAATTAATAAACTGCTAATTAAAACAATTTAAAGTAACTTTAGAAAGTATTCTCCTGTCTATCTATTCTAATA
>NW_025784363.1:0-24331 GCF_021130785.1 Homalodisca vitripennis
CCCCCTTACCTTACCCATCCTGAAATATCTCTGTCACTCCGGAAGCAGGCGCTAAGGTTCTTATAAGGGGACTAAGTGCAATTTATTAAGCTATTCTTGTCCTAAAAAGAGGAAAGAACATATTATAATAGCCATTACTTATCTTAACCATAATTTCGGGTAGCTACATAACCGACATTACGTTTCACGTGTTCAACATAAATGAAACTGGAAGTTTTAAAATTACAAACTTGTAACGGTCTATGGGGTTTTTCAATTGATAAAATATGTTAAGATATATAATACTTAAAATACTTTAGAGATATTGCGCCATCAAAGTTGTGCAAATCAAACATATAAAATAATATTATATATTTAGTTGCACAGAAACGTTATCATGTAGGAATCCGATTTTCTTCTGATTGAGCTGGAAGGGGATATGTGTTAATTCGAACCAGTTGAGAACTTAATATAAGTTCTGAAACTCCCCTCCAAGACATGGAAATTTGCATATTTGGATCGCATGCAAGCAGAATCTAGCTGAGATCACTTAACGACTAGCTTAGTTAAGAAACAAAAACGATGCAGCTCATTTCTTTTAATGATGTACAATGAATAGTTTGGTATTGAGGTACGGTTAAATATATATATATATATTTATAAATATATATATATATATATAATATATAGTAGATAGTAATATGGGGTTCCTGGCGCACTTTCGGAGCCGACCGAAAAGCAATGTAAAATACTGTTCAATGTACCATAAAGGAAGCTGAGAAATAACACAGCAAATCTCAATGAAAAATTAGATCGGTACATTACTCTGTGGAATGAAAAATTAACCAAATCTGAGCTTCTACTTTCTTAAGCTGTGCTTTGTAAAATGTTGTCAAATCTGCTACGAATAAAGGATTTATCTTAATAAAATTTAATCAATTTAAAACATTTTTACTAAAAACATACTGTACTTTAATAAAAAACTTTTCTACTAAATAAACCAACATGAACTCACCAAGCTCTCTTCAGTTTCTAGCATTTCAAAAACTTACAAAGAAAGACAATTTTAACGAGTTCAACGAATTACCAAAACATTTTAAAGAACAGTTGATACTTTCCTTAAATGATACAGAATTCAAAGAACTTGTAAAGTCTTTTGCAGAAAAAACGTCTAATGGAGTGTTTTACTATCGGCAAAAAACTAAAAAAAGTAAGGGATTACATATTTAATATAATTACGAAAGATATTGAAAAGAAAGTAAAAAATAAACAAACAGAGAGTATTTATCGTTTTTTTATGACATTTTTCCCATATTATACGTTCTTTTCAAGATAATCAAGACTTAATTGATGAATTTCTTAGGAATTTTTGTGAGTATCAAGATTTATCAACACAATTCATTAAAGAGCATTGTAGAATTTTTCTTATAGAATATAGCCACATTTTGTGTGAAACAAAAGGTATTACTGTAGATAATATTCCATGTGATTCCTATGAAGAAAGACACCAACTATGGTTATCAAAACAGTACTATGACGTGGGGAGGGACTGCAAGTTTTAGAGTTAAGACTTTATTCTACAAAGTTAATTGTTATAATTTCTTTATCTTTTATAGTCTTCTTTCCAGTAACAATCAAGTGTAATTTTTCATTTTTGTTTAATTCTTTAAATCTTTTTCTCATCCAAAACAGTCAAAAATCTGTTCGGCAAGTGTACTTTACAATCTTCCAACTCGGCAAATTATTGTAAACCCGAATTTATCTTTCATTTTCTCCAAATTCAAGATTCTATGTTTCTTCCTTTCTTCCAATTCATTTAACTTCTTATACTCTTTAAACTTACATTCTCCAATATCATTTAACTCTTTCAAGAACTCCATTTAAATAGAAAAAATTCAAAGTCAAAAAGTGCAAAACCATTTCTCGGTCGACCTTTTCTCCTCCCTCTGTCTCTTTCTCTCTCCCTCTCTTTTTATGCCTATGACACGATCACTTCTGCCGTTTATAGGCTAGGATCTATATTCAGGCTAGAGAGAGAGAGAAGAGCGAGATACGGATAGAGAAATGGTTCCGGAATACGATCTGAATACTTCTGAACTTGGTGTTTCTCCGCTATGGCCACTCGCATTGAAACAGTTCAGAAGTAAACTTCCTAACCGACCAAAAACCGAATTCGCGGACATATATACCCAGCAACACAATACAACAGCCCATCGAGAAGTAAAAATTTAAGAAATTAATTTAAAATATAATTTGAAAATTACAAGTAACAAAATGTACGCATATTTAAAATAGGTAAAATTATCTAACATTTTGAAAAAGAAAATGTTATAATAGTAAACGGGAACACAATTTTTATTCTTAAAAGCAAATCTGCATTACCGACATTTTTAGTTCCCAAAGATTGCGCTGTGTGTATCAATGACAGTCGAGGTGTGCTACTACAGACCGACCATCACGATAATCGCTTCGCCTGCGTCATATCCGTAGTGATATCACCGCCGTGAGAGGCGCAATCGTTGGTTTTACAAGCACCATTTAGTTAAATAAATTTTTCTATCTAAATGGAGCGCGATAAAATATCATGTCCGTTCTGCAAAAATAGAAATTTTAAGAAAAAACTATGATCGCCATTATAATTCTAAAAGTCAATGAAAAAAACAAGCAAATTTACAATAATGAACTAAATTATTTAAGGACAGTGGGCTAGAGAAAAATAAAATTGCCGATCACGAAAACATGTTTAATATTGAGAAAATTACGTGAATTAAAGAGAAATTTCAAAGTTGAAAAGAAAAAATCTCGACCTATTTTAATGATGAAAAACTTCATTCAATAGCTGGAAAAGTTGGCTATCGGTACTAACGATAAAACCAAGTCTGAAATGATCGAAGAAATTGATTAAAACTCTTAAAGTAAAATCCGAAAATATCATTGATGTAGAAAGTTTTAATCCTCAATACACGGTCTTTTCAAGCAATATATTTTAACAAACTTGAACGACAATTCCATGTCAATTTACAAATATCTTTCAATTATGCGGTCAGAAATTAAAAGTTTAAATCGAGAAATTTCAAGAAAATGTTAAAAAATATGAAGGGCTATCTCTCTTTGGAATGTGAATACGAACGAACTTTAGTGAATGGTGAAACCGCAAACATGTCTAATGTATTTTACTATCAAAGCAGACGAAAATCTTTGACGGTAAACGACTTTATTACTAAGCAATTTAATAAATTAACACATCGAGAACAAACGAATAATCCAAATAAAGGTTCCGGATGGACATTTAAAAGTTGTAAACAACTAGTTTTGAGCCTTAACAAACACGAAATGATGAATGCAGGATCATACATCGATTTACCAAAGAATATCAAAGATAAAAAAAGCTTGTATAAATATAAAAAAAATAGAGATGATTTTTGCTTTATTTACTCAATAAGATGTGCTATTGAAAAAACCAGAAAGAGACTGTGAACGTGTAAAGCACAATACGAAAAATTTGTGAATGACGAAATATTTTTCAGGTTTTGAGTATCCAATGTCTCTGAAAGATATACAAATATTTGAAAAACGAAGCTACAATTCCAAGTATAAGTATCCAACAATGTCTATCAATGTCTACAGTTTTGATGAAAATATTAACATTGTTCCGTTACAAATTTCTGAAAAATATGACGCTGAAACAAACATTGATTTATTGTATGTTAAACAAGATGATAAATCTCATTATGTTTTGATAACCGATTTAAATAAGCTTGTTTCTTCGCAGTTGTCTAAACATAAAGAAAGAAAATTTTTGTGTAGAAGATGTTTAAGCCATTTTTACAAATCTGGAGATTTAACAGATCATTTAGAAATTTGTAAAAATCATGAAGTTTGTAAGCCAATTATGCCATTTCCAGGTCAAACAACTAAATTTACTAATTATCAAAAAGAAATTTAACCATCCGTACGTAATTTATATGGACTTTGAGAGCATATTAGAAAAAATTCCGACATGCAAGAACAATCCACAAAGATCGACTACAAACCAAGATTCAGAGGGCACATTCCTTATGGTTTTACTCTATATTTAGTGTCGAATGTGACCAATCGCATGTACAAACCGATATGTTATCGTGCCAAAAATGAAGAAGATTTGAAAAACGTCCCGACAAAATTGTTTGAAGAACTCAATAAATTATCGAAATACATAGCGAAAAAATATAATTCTAAGAACATGAAACCTATGAAATTGACAGAAGAAGAAGAAATTTCGTATCAAAATTCAAACGTTTGTCATATCTGTGAATGGTCTGCTTATGATGTTGGGTCAATTCAGTATGGGTTTTACTCCTGATAGTTGGAAAGATAAGAGTTTATAATAAAGTGAGAGATCATTGTCATTTAATCGGCAAGTTTCGAGGCGCAGCTCATGCATGTTGCAATCTAAATTTGAAATTTCCTCAGAATATTCCCGTTTTCTGCCACAATATGTCAAATTACGATACTCATTTGTACATAAAAGAATTGGCTAAACAATATGGAAATGTTGATTTGATTGCAAACACCGATGAAAAATATATAAATTATTCTGTAAATTCTGGATATGGCTATGAATTCGAAGGTGATAAGCCAAGAAAATTCATCAAGTTTTCGTTTGTAGACACGTTCAGATTCATGGCCTCGGTCTATAGAAAAGTTAGCTAAAAATCTAAAGAGAGAAGACTTCAAAACATACAAATCATTTTATACAAGATGGACTGAATGAGATAATAGAAAGACAGCCAAATGACGACGACGAGATTTTTAAAATTCTATCTGGAAAAGGCATATTTTCCCTTACGAATTTATCGACAGTATTGAAAAACTTGATTACACAGAAGAATTGAGAATTCAAGATTTCTATTCACTTTTGACAGATGAGAGCATATCTGAGAAAGATTTTCAACACTACTTAAATGTTTGGAACAAATTAAAAGAGAAAAATCTAGGAAATTACTCTGATCTCTATAACATTCAAGATGTTCTATTGCTCGCTGATATCTTTGAAAATTTTAGGAATATTTGTTTGAATTGCTATAAACTTGATCCGGCACACTATCTAACAGCTCCCAGTCTCGCATGGGACGCAATGTTAAAATTAACGAAAATTGAGCTTCAGCTAATTTAACGATTATAATATGTATTTGATGATTGAAAAAGGCATTCGCGGGGGCATTTCTCAGTGTATTAAGCGATATGTTAAAGCAAATAACAAATATTTGAAAAGATTTCGATAAGACAAAGCCCGAAAACTATTTACTCTATCTCGATGCAAACAACCTTTATGGGTATGGTCTTATGCAAAAACTGCCGTTTAGTGATATCAAGTGGATGGATCCTAAAACGTATACAAAAGAAGAGTGGCAAGAAACAATTTTAGAACTCACTGGCGACGAAGATTATGGCTATATTTCTCGAAGTCGATCTTGGATATCCAACAAATTTACACGAACATCACAAGGATTTACCTCTTGCTCCAGAACATTTTAAAAAACAAACTTTGCACAACTCTACTGGATAAAACTGAATACGTTGTTCATTCGAGAAATTTGAAGTTCTATTTGGAACAAGGTATGATTTTGAAACATGTGAATAGAGTTATTGCATTCGATCAGAAGCCTTTTATGAAAGAATACATTGATTTTAACACAAACATGAGAACCAAAGCTACAAGCGACTTTGAAAAGGACTTTTATAAGCTGATGAACAACTCAGTTTTTGGAAAAAGTATGGAAAATGTGAGAAACAGATGTGATATTAAGCTTGGAAATGAAGAATTTTCAATGAAACAAGCTAAGAAAACAAATTTCAAATGCTTTAACATCTTTGACGACAACTGTATAGCGAGTCACATGTACAAACAAAAGGTTAAATTTAACAAACCGATTTACATAGGATTTTCAGTTCTCGACCTCTCAAAATTGCTAATGTACGAGTTTTATTACAACAAATTAAAGAAGTTTGATCCAGATTTGAATCTGTGTTACATGGATACAGACAGTTTATTTTCTAGAATTGAAACGAGATCCTTTTAAAATTATTAAAGAAAATATAGATGACTTTGATACAAGTGATTATCCAAAAGATCATGAATGTTTCACTACTAAAAATAAGAAGGTAATAGGGAAATTCAAAGATGAGTTAAATAGCGAAGTTTTAGAAGAATTTTGTGGTTTAAGGTCTAAGATGTACTCGTACAAATATCTAGATAAAAACCCAGTTAGGTGTAAAGGAATTAAGAGAAGCGTTGTAAATAAAACAATAAATATCGAAAACTTGAAGAGATGTTTGTTCGAAGATAAAGAAGAATTTAGGGAGATGACAGTCATCAAAAGTTATAAACATGAGTTTATACACTGTTACCATAAACAAGCTGGCACTGAACGCTAAAGATGATAAGAGAATTGTCCTAGAAAATAAGATCGATACAGTACCGTATGGATATATAAAAACAGATATATTAGACGAATTAAATAAACTTGGAAACTTTGATATGTAAATGGAAGATGATTTAATTCACTGTCACAAGTGTAAAAAGAAAACGAAAAATATAGATTCTAAAATTGTTCAAACTCAAAAACGGATTGTATATAGAATTGCAGCAAAATGTTCAAAATGTAAGACAAATAAGAGTAAATTTATAAAGAATCCTTATGAAAAAACAAGTAAAGAAAGAATCTAAGAATTAAGGAAGAAATCGAGATTGAAGCTAGAGAAATTCATGCACCGGTACGAAAGAAGTTTAAAAAGAGAAAAATTATAACATTAGGAATTGACGATTTATGGGCAGCAGATTTAGTTATAATGTCTAACTATTCGGATCAAAATGATGGATTCAAGTATATGTTAAATGTTATTGATACTTTCTCAAAATATGCTTGGTCAAGAGCTATCAAAAGAAAAAAACGGTAAAGATGTTTCAAAAGCCTTCGAAGATATAGTAAAAGACGCGATAAAGATCAATCACAAACCGCCAAATCTACTTCATACAGATAAGGGTTTAGAGTTTAAAAATAAAGAATTTAACGATGTTTTGAGGAAATACAACATTAAGATTTATCATACTGAAAACGAAGAGAAATCAAGTATTGTAGAGAGATATAACAGAACTCAATAATGAGAGAATGAAAGTAATTTTTGAGATTAATAAAAACTTTAAATGGATCGATATTCTTCAAAAAATCGTAAACAATTATAACGATACAGTTCACAGCACAATCAAAATGAAACCGAAAGACGTAGATAAGGATGCAGAAAAAGGAGTTATTAGAGACCGTTTTCAAGTATGTTCCACCTGAAATTCACACGAAAACTAAATTTAAAGTCAATGATCATGTAAGAATTGTTAGTAAAAAACAAACATTTTCGAACAAATATAAGAACAATTGGTCAAGAGAAATCTTTGTGATTTATCAAATTAATAACACAGATCCTGTAACTTATAGTATAAAAGATTTAAATAATGAAGAAATAACCGGAAAGTTTTATGAATATGAATTGAAGAAGTCAAAACTGTAATATAAATTTTCTATATATAAATGGCGCATCAAAAGAAATGTACAAAGTGCAAAGAATTTAAAGATTTAAATGAATTTTATAAAGATAAAAATAGGAAAGATGGAATGCATTATAATTGCAAAGATTGTGAAAGGGAATATCATAAAGAATTATATGATAAAATAGAAAAATTAACTTTGGAAGATAAAGAATGTCTTAAATGTAAAGAAACTAAAAAAATTTCAGAGTTTAATAGTGATCACTATAGTAGAGATAAGAAAGACTCATATTGTAAAGATTGTGTAAAGAAGAATCACCATAGATTATATTATGAAGATACTCAATGTGAATGTGGAAGAACTATAAAGTGGTTAAATAATTATCAAAAACATTTACAAACAAAATATCATAATTCAAGAGTTTTAAACATTTTCATCGTGTAATAATTTTTTCTATATAAATGGAGTCTCAAAAGAAATGTACAAAGTGTCAAGAAGAGAATAGAAAAAGACTGTTATTGTAAGGAATTATACGTTAAAATGGACAAATTAACTTTAGAAGAAAAAAAGTGTTACTTTTGTAAAGAAATTAAAAATATTTCTGAATTTAATAACTGGCAGTATAGTAAAGATAGAAAAGATGCTTTTTGCAAAGATTGTGCTAAAAAAATTTTCAGCGAAAGTTATAAAAACGAAAATGCCTTGTGAATATGAAAAAAAATTCTACGATGGTTACCTAGTTATGCTAAACATTTACAAACAAAATATAATAAATCGAGAGTTTTTAGTAAAATTTAGAAACATTTTCATCGTGTAATTTAGATATTCTATAAATCAGTCGAGATTCTGCCATATTTGTAGTAAAATGATTTCCGTTGTATAAAATATTCAAAGATTCTTTCATTTGGTTATACAGATTGATAGAATTTGGTTCGTCATCAATGAACAAAATCTCTAATTCAGGATAATTTATTTTTAGATGTTTTAATCGGTTTGGTATTTCTCGTTTCTGAGCTCTGATAACGTAATAAGGCCATTCCCACATGTGATTCTTCTTAATTAACACAAAAACATGGTGTTTTTTTCTTATCAAAATCTTTACATACCATATCTCTCTTCATTAATTCCATTCGCAATTCTTGATTCTCTATTTTCAAGGATTTCATTTGACCTGAAATTTGTAACTGTTTTATTTCATCTTTTAACTGCTTATTTTCGTTTTCAAGTTTGTACACACCAAATTTACGAATACTTGGTAAAACATCTCTCGTAACCCATTGTTGAAAGCTTTTTGCTTCTATTTTATGAGATCTTAAAATTAACGAATAAAGTCCTGATTCATTAATGAAAATAGTATCTTTGTGAATATTTGCGAGGTGGCCCTCGAGGGCTACCTTATCTTTTAGATAAAAGTATTGAGATTTGTCACCTTCATCGACATTATTTCTAATCGCTTTTTCTGTATTGTTATATTCCAATATTTCTGCAACATCTTTAGCCTTAAACCAAAATTCATTATTTTCGTCAACAATTGTTAAAATTTCTTTATTATTGAATTTTAGTTGATTATTTCTTAGATCTATGACTGACTCCATTTAGATAGAAAAAATTTAACAAGCAATTTTTATTTTGAGAGACCTGGTTCATTAATAAAAACAGTACAGGGATGAAGATTGTTAAGGGGCCATTCGAATAGACCCTTGTTTTTTAAGTAAAAATATTGAATTTTGTCATCATCATCAACGTTTAATATGATTGCTTGTCTAGTGTTTTTCATATTCTAATATTTCTGCAACATCTTTCGCCTTAAACCAAAATTCATTATTTTCGTCAACAATTGTAAAGATATGTTTGCTTTTAAATCTAAGTTGATTATTGAGCAGGTCTACAACTAATTCCATTAGATAGAAAAGAAATTTAACTAGTAATTTTTATTTCAGTATAAAGTCCAGATTCATTGATAAAAACAGTGTTTTTTTGAAAGTTTGAAGGCGGGGGCGAATCACCCCTACCTTCAGAATGTATGTTTTCGAAGCTTTTTTTATATTTGTCTTTAACGTGATCTCTAATCGCTTTCATCGTATTTTTAAATTCCAATATTTCTGCAATATCTTTTGCTTTAAACCAAAATTCATTATTTTCGTCAACAAATGTTAAAATTTCTTTATTATTGAATTTGAGTAGATTCACAACTGTCTCCATTTAGATAGAAACATTTTTATTTCGAGAATAAAGGCCAGATTCATTGATAAAAACGGTGTTTTTTTTGAAAGTTTGAAGGTAAGAACGATTCGTTCCCCCCTTGATTCATCATTCTTTCGACAATCTTAAATATATTGTTGTTTTACTCTCATTATTTAATAAATTTCCCTCAGAGTCTTGAACAGTTAAGAGATCGATTTTTTGAATTCTTTTAATATTTTTTCTAATTGGAATATAATCGATTTCATTCGGTTTTTCACTGATTTTTGATCCATAAGCAACATTTGGGAAAAAAGTGTACAAAATTTCAGATTCTTTGTGTAAATTTTCGGTATGATTTTCAAAACTAGGTTCAACGAGATTACAATGTACTTCAATTACATCAAACGGTCTAAATTTTGGCGTTTTATTTCCTAAATATACCTGATTTGGCTCAATAGTTTCTTGAACAAACCCTAATAAATCTACAATAATTGCTGAAAACATTATTCTTACTGGTGATTTTATTTGAATTTTATTAGAGAGATAATTTTTTTGCATTTCAAACTTGTTTTCGTCAAAGTTTAAAGATTTATCTGATTGTTTGAATGTTTTCAGATAATTTTTAAGGGAATTTTTTATTTGATCGAAAGTATAATATCCTTTGTTTAAACCATAGTATTTTGTTATGTTCTTCTCACTAAATCCTATGCAATAAGGAGAACTTTCACTAATATTTATTACAAAATTGTCAGAATAAAAGCCGCTTAAACCGATAAAATAATTTGATTCTTCCTCTAAGTGTATAGGATGTTCCAAGTTTAAAACTAATTTAGAGCTTTCTGAAGTCAACTTGAACAGCTTCATTTTCGCAAGCGTTGCTTCAAGATGAAAATCTTCTATTTAAATGGAGAAATTTTTAAAGCAAAAAGATCAGATAAAACTTCAAACGTTTGAAGAAAATAAGAAAGATCAACCAATCAGATTGTTAATTGTTGGTTCAAGTGGATGTGGAAAAACAACTTTACTATTGAATTTTATCTACAATAGGTTGATTCCTTATTCCAATTTGTATGTTTTTAGTAAATCTTTAGAACAAGACGCCTATACAAAATTACAAGAAAGATTTGAAAATATTGAGAAAAACTTAAACAAAAAAATATCACATTTTTATAATGCTTCTGAGGACATAGTTCCGTTAAGCGAATGTAAACCCAATTCGTTAATCGTTTTTGATGATTGTATTTTGGAAAATCAGGACGTTATTAAGGAATATTTCGTAATGTCTCGTCACACAAAAAACATATCTTGTATCTATCTTTCCCAATGCTTTTCAAAGGTTGATAAACAAGTTATAAGAAATAACCTGAATATGTTGTGTATTTTTAAGCAAGATGATCACTATTCGAGAAAGATTTATAACAATTATGTGGGATCTGATATGAGTTTTAACCACTTTATTGAGTTATGTGATAAAATTTGGAAGGAAGACTACGGATTTTTAACTATTAATCTAACTTTGAAGCCTAAAAGTGGTAAATATTTGAATAAATTTTCTAATATAAATGCTGCTCAGTGGTCTCGATAAAATATTTGTTACAACTATTTTTATATTATCTTTAATTTTTATTTACATTATGAAAATAACAGAAAAAACGGTAAATCTGTTCACGTTCCACGTTCACGTTCCACGTTCACGTTCATGTTTCACGTTCATGTTTCACGTTCGTGTTTACGTTTCACGTTCATGTTTTACGTTCGTGTTTACGTTCCACGTTCACGTTTTACGTTCCGTGTTCACGTTTCGTGTTCACGTTTCCACGTTCCACGTTTACGTTTCAAAATTTTCCTAAATAAATGGCGAACGTAACTTCAGAAGAAGCAAAAAAACTTGATCAAATAGAAAAAGAAATTAATCAAAGAATTTAAAGAACAGATTCGAATTGATGAAAAAGAACAAGAATTTATTCAAAAAATTAATCAACCTGTAACATCTGCAATAAAAAATGTTGAGGGCAAAATTGAAAATGTTTTAAGCGATAATCAAAATTTAATGAATTTGGTTCCAGTTTGTACGACAATTTGCTGATATTTCGATACCAGAATCTGAGTTTGAATTGCCAAAATTACCATCTTCAACACCATTTAGACCTCGAATCATTGAAGACTCTACCATAGTTGAACCAATAAGTCCTGGAACAACGGATATAATAATTGGTGAAATTGGTAAAAAATTTCTTCCTAGAGCAAAGGATGATAAATTTGGTTTGTATTGGGACAGAAAAAAGAAAAGTTTTATGATTGGAAATTTGCCCGTGAATTTTGAGCATAATGATATCATTATTAATGAAAAAACATATGAAGGAACTCAAGATTTATGGAGATTATTAACAGGCACTGATGTTCCAAAAGACGGTTTATATTCTGAAGAAGACTTGAAAAAGTATACTGAAATTTTATGGAAATCTGATTCAATTTACAAAAATAATGATCAATCAACTAAGAAACCAAAGTCAAGTAAAGGTAAAAAATATCTCAATTTGATTAAACCAATTTGGGAAAAAAGAATCGAAGGATCAGGTGTAAGAAAATACAATGATAATAAGATTGAGTACAGATATATCGACGATTTGACAAAACTCGATGGAATTATTAATTATATTTATGCTCAAGAAAAGGCTGGAAACAACAATTTTTTGAACGAAAAGAAAGCGATTAAAGATTTTATTTCGAACAAACTTGATGAAATGATTGAAAAACCTGATGGAATTAAATATTTAAAACGAGTTTTGCCGGCAATAAGTTCATCTATGATTGAAGGTAGCGGACTTTTGAATGATTTTATCAACAATTTACCTTTTGAATTACACGTACCAACTTATCAGTATCTGGGGCCTGGCACAAAACTCGAAAAAAGACTAAAAAGAGGAGATACTGGTATAAATAAATTAGATCAAGCTGCTATGGAACACGATATTTTTTATGCAAAACATAGAGACACAAATTCCAGACATATCGCAGATAAAGTTTTGCAAGATAAGGCAATGGATAGATTTTTATCAAAAGATGCTAGTTTAGGTGAAAGATTTGTTGCGCTTCCAACAGCTGGAGCAATGTTTTTGAAGAGAAAACTAGGAATGGGAATCGAAGAGAACTTGAAATTTTAACTATATAAATGGAGGTGAATGTAAATTTCAGCAAAAATCAGAAAGAAAAAATAAAATCCGCTTTTAAGAAGAAAATACCCGTTAGTATTCAATTTAAAATAGATCAACTAAACAATGGCGAAGATAAGATATTTTTAACAAATAGACAATACAATAAACTCGAAAAAACATAAGAAAAACAATAAAGGAACCAGAATAGAATTTTCTTATAATCAGTTGAAAGAACTTAAAAATGGTGGACTTTTGAAAGATTTATTAGATTTTGGAGAAAATATTCCAGTTGTTAAAAATGTTGTTCCTTATGTTCGTAAAGCTGCTCCAATCGTTAAAAAGGATGTGATTCCTATTGTTCGAAACATTTTAAATTGGTTAGATAAAGAGTTGGAAGATGTTTACAGGATCTGGATTAGATGAAAAAACTTTGAATTACGTGAAATCAAACATCGGAAAAAAAATTTGAACCCTTAACATTCGGAGAGAATTGGAAGAAATCTGCAAAAACATTAAACATTTTAGAGGAATTTTTATGCGCGATACATTACCTGAAAAAGTTAAGAAATTTGAATGTGGAATTGTGAATTTAGACTCGATTATGGGAAGTGGAACGCATTGGGTTTGTTATTATAAGAATGATAAGAATGCCTGTTATTTTGATTCGTATGGAAGAATTGAGGACAAACCGCCGATAGAATTGATCAAATATTTGAAAAAATCAAGCGTCTACTACAATGACTCTCAGATTCAAGACTATAACGATCCCCCAATTTGTGGACATTTGTGTATTTTTGTTTTGAATGAACTGAGTAATGGTAAAGATTTTAAAGAAGTTGTTAACAAATTATTGCTTAATAAATATGGATTCACAAAATATTTTTGACGTATTTGGAACACAAATTATTCAAAATGTAGATAATAGTTTGAATTTTGATAGTTTGAGAAATGAGTTTGATAACAAGTTAGAAAATTTATTACAAAACCTTCCAGATTCAGATACGTTTGCTGTCGAGATTGAAGATTTTAAAGCAGAATATGATAACAAACTTGCAAATTTCATGAGTTCAAATGAAGTTGCTGATAAAATAAAAACATTGGAAAAAGAAGTTGATGATGGTGTAAAAAAATTATTTACCAATTTAATGTCTCATATCGAAAAAGCTGATAAAATTACTGAAGCGATCAAAGTTGAAAAGAATTATGTTAGTTTGGCTAATAAGAAAAGAATTGTCGGTGTTCGACCTGGTATTGACAAACATGATGTTGTTGTTAAAGAACAAATTTTAAAACCTCTAAAATTATCAGAAAAACATAGATATTGTTGATTTACATGATCCGAATGTTAAAAATGCCTTAGATTTTAAAGGAAAAAGAATTAGCGGTGTTAGTAAAGGAAATTAAATCCATTTGATGTTGTTGTAATGATTCAATTAGAAGATCCTATTAAAATGTTTAATGAACTAAAACAAAATTATGAGAATCATAAACAGCATGTTAAAGATTTTACAACAGAAGTCTATGAAAAACTTGAAGCGAGAAGTAAAAGATCTATAGAAAATTGTGATGAAAAATTTACAAATTTTGAGGGAAAATTTCAATCTATATAAAGGCGATCTTTATGGAAAAATAACAAACTTTTTGGAACATTTCGCTAAATTTCAAGAGGGTTTTAATGAAACCGATAGAAAAAAATGGTGAAGTTTTTAAAAGAGTAGTTACTAATCAATCTTTACTTCATGATAAATTAATTAAACTAGAAGAAAACTTTGGCGAAATTAATGAAAAAGTTATAAAAAATAAGCAGTCTTTTGATAAGTTTAGTTTAGATGCCACAAAAACTTTTGAGAATATTGATCATAAACTCGTTGAATACAACGATTTATATCTCGATAAAGTAAATAAACTAGAAGAAAACTTTAATAAATTTAAAGAAGATGTTAATAAAACTTTTGAAAATATTGATAACAGATTTAATGGATTAGGCGGCTATGATTGACTAATTTTCCTTATATAAATGGCGCTCATATATTGTGTGAGATGTAAAGAAAAAACTGCAACAAATGATATAAAATACTATGCAAACATCAATGGAGTTAAGAGAATTTCTGGAAAATGTGCTGAATGTAACGCAAAAAAGAGCCAATTTATAAAAACTTGATTTTGAAATTTTTTCTTAATAAATAGAGATGGCGGGACATTACAGTGCTTTCGATCTTTTTATCATGCAACACGAAAGAGATTTGAAAAAAGAACATTGGGATGACATTTCTCAAAAATATGAATTATCCGAAGATATGATGAGATTATACGTAAACAAATTGAATTGGTATAACATTGCTAAATATCAAACTTTATCATCAGAGTTCATTCAAGAAAATATACATTATCAATTAAAAGATCATATGTCTGTTCTTTGTCTCTATCAACACTTGAGTATAAAGTTTTTGGATGAAAATAAAGATACAGTTGATTGGAACAATATTATAGATAGCGGTTACTATCCTGTGCAGATTTTATTGAAATATGTGACCGAGATCGCAAAATTTAAGGAAGAGAATCCTGAATATGACGAAGTAGATCATTAAAAATGACTCTAATCTTTTTAATTATTTTACTAAAATTTATATCTTTTCTTATAAAAACGTACATTAGATCGATGAAAAAATGATACACGATGTTTAAAATTTCTAAATTTTCTCTTATTAAATGGCGGACTACAGAAAATATGCTAGTGATATTGAAAGGGCGGAGTTTTAAAAATTTCTATCCAATTAGTAAACAACATTTGAATGAACCGAATAAAAGAACTGAGTTTAATATTGATTTTGGAGATAACTTTTGCTCGTCTAACTTCCAGTTTTATATTTCTGGAACTTTAACAAAAACAAGATGGTCAAGCATATCTTGGAACTGATAATGTTAGATTAATCGATAATTTTATACCGTTTTTATTTTCTAAGATTGAAGTAAGAAAACACAATAAATTGATAGAAGAAGTCGAAAAACTGTGGCCAATTAAGCACAATTAAAGGAACTATTTCGTATTCAAAAAGTGATGTTATTTCTCAAACTTCTAATGGCTTTGAATCAGATTTTAAATTTGGTGTTTTTGAAGCAGCTGGAAATTTATCTCATTTTGGATTAGGATTTTTTGAAAATGTTACTATTCCGATCTATAAAGGAGGATTTTATCTAAGTTTTATAAGAGCAGAAGACGATGATGTGATTCTGAAGACTGCAACTGGAAATGTTATGCCTGTTGATGGAAAAATAACAATTACAGATTTTTTTTATTAGAGTTCCAATGATTGATTATAAAATCACGAGTTAAAATAAGGTTGATTGATGAAATTACAAAAAGTCAAAACATTATGTTTAATTTTCTAGATTGGCAATGTATTGAACAAAAAGGTATTTCCGGAACAACTTATTCGTTCGATATTACAAATATTTATAGAAATATCTTCAATCCCAAGTTCGTTATCATAGGTTTTCAAACAGATAGACAGAATAATCAAGAAAAAAATCCTTCAAAGTTTGATAGTTTGGATGTAAAAAATATCAGAGTAAAATTGAACGGTTCTTATTATCCAGATGAATTACAAAACTTAAACATTTCAGGAGGTCTTTTCAGAATCATGTATCAGATGTATCAAGATTTTAAGAAAGTTTACTGTAATAATAAGGAAATGTATTACAATCCTAAAGAATTTTTAGCGAATAGACCTATTTATGTCATTGATACAACAAAGAGTATGACAAATATTTCTGGTTCAAAGAACGATATAATTATCAACATGGATTTTCAAAAAGCTGTTACAAACGCGATTTGTTATGTGGTTGTGGTTTCTGAGAAATTTTTAGCCTATGATGTGATTAAGAACGATATTAGAGAAATTCAGTAGTTAATGATGTTCATATTATTCTCTTTCATTCCTTCTAATATTTCAAAAATATACTCTTTCGCCACTGAAAAATCCCGATTTCTCCCGTAATAATCTTTATAATCGTACACATAATATCCTAAATAGTTGTACAATAGAATGAAATTATTTATATTTATCTCTGTTGTAGAAATGTAAACACAAACATTTGCGCTGAAAAATTTATATCTCGGCAGAGTTAGTTCCATAATCTCCATTTATAAAAAAAATCTTTTTGTTTAAATGGAAGAGTATAATGCCAACTGTTACAAGTGTTATAATAGAGGAGAAATTATTGATAAAAAATATTTATTTTGTAGAGATTGTAATTTAATTTTGTACGAAAAGACCTAAACCTAAGAAATTTCGAAATAAACTAACACATTTGAATAAATCTGCTTATGAAATTACAATACGGAGACAAGAAGCAAACAAAATTTGTTACAGAATTTAGAAAACAGAATAAAAATTTTTTACTTATCTCTTGGAACCATTGACAAAATTATTTTCCTTTTCAAAGAATACATTAGGTTTTGTAGGTATCGATACACACGTTTATTATGAAAAGATATTACCTGTATTTTTTCATTATCTGGATGTTGAATTTGTCTACGATTTTAAGCCAGAAATCCTCGATGATTTTATAGTACATTTGGAGAAAGTAAATGAAGAACCTCGTCAAACAATGAAGATGTTGGCAATTCCCTCGACTTCTCGAGTGATTGTTAGCAAATTTCATTTTTTCCGTCTTTAAATTTTTTCTATTTAAATGGAGTTCTTGAAAGAGTTAAATGATATTGGAGAATGTAAGTTTAAAGAGTATAAGAAGTTAAATGAATTGGAAGAAAGGAAGAAACATAGAATCTTGAATTTGGAGAAAATGAAAGATAAATTCGGGTTTACAATAATTGCCGAGTTGGAAGATTGTAAAGTACACTTGCCGAACAGATTTTTGACTGTTTTGGATGAGAAAAAGATTAAAGAAATAAACAAAAATGAAAAATTACACTTGATTGTTACTGGAAAGAAGACTATAAAAGATAAAGAAATTATAACAATTAACTTTGTAGAATAAAGTCTTAAACTCTAAAACTTGCAGTCCCTCCCCACGTCATAGTACTGTTTTGATAACCATAGTTGGTGTCTTTCTTCATAGGAATCACATGGAATATTATCTACAGTAATACCTTTTGTTTCACACAAAATGTGGCTATATTCTATAAGAAAAATTCTATAATGCTCTTTAATGAATTGTGTTGATAAATCTTGATACTCACAAAAATTCCTAAGAAATTCATCAATTAAGTCTTGATTATCTTGAAAGAACGTATAATATGGGAAAAATGTCATAAAAAAAACGATGAAAAACTCTCTGTTTGTTTATTTTTTACTTTCTTTTCAATATCTTTCGTAATTATATTAAATATGTAATCCCTTACTTTTTTAGTTTTTTGCCGATAGTAAAAACACTCCATTAGACGTTTTTTTCTGCAAAAGACTTTACAAGTTCTTTGAATTCTGTATCATTTAAGGAAAGTATCAACTGTTCTTTAAAATGTTTTGGTAATTCGTTGAACTCGTTAAAATTGTCTTTCTTTGTAAGTTTTTGAAATGCTAGAAACTGAAGAGAGCTTGGTGAGTTCATGTTGTTTATTTAGTAGAAAAGTTTTTTATTAAAGTACAGTATGTTTTTAGTAAAAATGTTTTAAATTGATTAAATTTTATTAAGATAAATCCTTTATTCGTAGCAGATTTGACAACATTTTACAAAGCACAGCTTAAGAAAGTAGAAGCAAACAGCTGTAGATTTGGTTAATTTTTCATTCCACAGAGTAGATAGTAATGTACCGATCGCTTTTGGAGACGAACGACTGTAGATTCCGGTTAATTTTTCATTGAGATTTGCTGTGTTATTTCTCAGCTTCCTTTATGGTACATTGAACAGTATTTTACATTGCTTTTCGGTCGGCTCCGAAAGTGCGCCAGGAACCCCATATTACTATCTACTTATATATACTCCGTAAAATATACAGTTTAATGTTGCAGTTTTCATAAAATATTTTCTTATTTCTGTTGAAAAGTTTTCCAGATTCCTAAAACAGTTACATTATTATTATTGCGCTACTAAAATAGAAAGAAAAGAAATTAAGATGATCTAAATTGAAAATTATTCTAAAAAAACAATATGGACCCTTAATTTTGGAAGTTAAAAAAGTAAAATAAAAATTGCATCCTGTAATCAATATAATTAAACCATAATCGAATATAATTGCTTAATTAGCATATTTTATTGATAAGATGTTTGATGTAGTGGAAAAGACTAGAAACCTCTAAGGTGCAAAACTCTTACTGCAGTTAATTTCGCTTAACACTTTTGTTTTCGCTTAAAAGTTTTAAAAATTAAGAATTTGAATCGGAGACTATATTCCTGCGTCTTCTCCTCCCACTCCCACTGTCACAGTTACGTTAACAATGGGAGTCGTGAATATCTCGTCATCAGAAATATAAATAAATTACTGTGGCAGTGGTGGGTTGGTATGTGGGAGGGTAGTATCGCAGTTAAGTACTGAGGAAGAATAGCAAGCCAATTTGGCATTTATAGTCATAGTGTCTAAATTCTTAAAATTTTCTTCTTTTTTAAGTGTTTAGTAAATTACTAAATCTTTAGATTTGTTCATATTTTAATGATAAAATAGAGAGTAATAAGTCAGATTGTAAGTTTATTTTTCATCCAAACAACTGGTAACTTCAAATCCATTTCGTTTAGTCCTTAACCAAAAAATTTAAATATTTAATCATACTGCAGAAATAACAACTATTCTTGGTAGTGTAATTAAATTTATTTAATGAAGTAACTGTTATTCGTTTCTATGTAAAGGTGATCTATAAAATCAGCGGAAGCAATAAATTAAGTTTTTCCATTGCACTAACCTCAAACTTTTTGATTGTTCCAGTTGTATTAAACTTGAAATTAGGTTCATTTTGAGTTTTTATTCTAGTAAAAAACTAATATAAAAGTGTGTTTTTAATTTCGATTCCCCGCATGAAATTTGTGTTTTTTCCCTTAGAGCACAGTGTATTTAGACGCTTCATTATATTTCCAATTTCGGCTGTTGCTCATCATATATGAAGGTTCCATTAAATATAAAGTTTCAATCAGAGAATCGACACTCAAGGGGAGCTAAGACTAATTTTTAAATTGGTTGGGACAGTTTCGATATTAAAAGTTTCAAACTGCCGTAGAAAGAACACATATATACTATATTCATAAATTTACACGGGAACAAATCACTTCCACACAATTTAAAGTAGAGCAATAAAAATAATTAATTGCTATTCATGCCCTACATCTCACTCGATTTCTTATATTATCTAACTTATAGTACGGTAATTTATGCTTTTTTCTAGTTTTTATTGGGGATGGCTGTTGTAAAAAGGCAATATGATTTCGGAAATTTGCCGTTTGCTACATGCTATATGACACTGCTTTTACATGTAAAAAATGCAAAAAATTTCGAAAATTCTATAATCCATTTAAGTTTTAAATTTGAGCAATAAAAAGCGCGATATTGAAATTTGATGACTTGGATTTTGAGAAAGATATTACAAAAAAGTGGATTTATTGCAGTTTAGGCACAGCAGTGTTTCATAAGAAAAACGCAGTAAATTGTGCTCTCTTTACTTTATTTTGAAAAATTCTCATCCCACCTGGTGATAAAATGAAAAACAATATAAAATTGAGAAGTTGTTTTAAAGTTAAAATGATTTTTACTAGGCCTGAGGAATTAAGTACACTTCACTAAGGGGCAGTGGTTCAAACTTATTTACAATTATTGCTTATAACATCTATGGAATTAAACCCAAGAACTCTCGGTTTGAGAGCGGCAACACACTATGCTACGGTGGAGACCAAAGTTTAAACAATCTGAGGAGAACCAATGGTTGGAAATGTTTACTAATCAAAGTTAATAGATAATAAAGGAAGCCAAGCCTCATATACATTTTCTCCTTCACTTAAATATAATGCATTATATAGATGTTGGTAAAAAAAATGAATTTGTTGAATTAATAAGTTTATCAATACAAGTTTGTTAGAAGACAAGACTTTTATCTGAAAAGCTGTTTATAATAATCTTAAAAAAATTCTTGTGGATATACATCCTTTTAATATAAGTTTGAGTTAGCTACTTCCATCCAATAATACCATTCCCCTATGTTTATTTATTATGGCAAGAACAGTAAGGGTAAGTATTGTAAATCTTGCATTATGTAAAAAAAACTAATATAAATACAGGGTAGAGTTTAACCTTAAAATAAAATTTCAAATTTGACCATTTACCGCTGTGATTGTACAATGCTAGCAAATAAAATTTCCATCTTGAAACTATTGAGGGTCATATTTATTGCTTAGCTTTTATTATTAGGTTAGAAATTATTTTCACATTTTAATAATTAATATACTATGACAATAAATTACCTTTATTATGACACTGATAAATGGTTTAGTTTTCAATTTATTATGTGGTGAAAGCGTATTTTCAAAATTGGAACAAAGAATGTGCATTAACCTAAAATTCACAATTTAATTAGTTGACTATTCTGGGAAACTAATAGCATTTCTAACCCCATAGTATTTGTGTTTAACCAGTAACACAAGGAGGTTACTCATTAAAGTTTATCAATTCCATAGTAAGCTGTAATACTGGATTAATCACTGTTATTGACAAGGAGCGACATTTACCTGTTAGTAACTTTAGTAATATTCAAGTTGGGTCGTATATACAATACAAACATGTTACTTAATACATCTCTCTTAAAACAAGATATTGCACTTCGTTTTGTATACTAATAGAAAGTTCTGTAATTTCAAACCTAATAGCAATTTGGATTCTGAAAGTGATTTATTTTTAAACTGTATTAAAAAAACTCTTTTTTTAATTTGTTGGACACATGCTGTGAATAAATCATCTTCTGTTTTTAAAGAAAACAATATTGTTTAAATTGAATTTAAACATTTTATTTTTATAATATTTAAAGAGCTCTTTGGAGTTTTTTTTTAATTTTCAGCATTGTTTTTGTACAAATAATGTCTGCAGATGGACCTAATCTATAATCAATTACTTAAGAAATGAAATTATTATCAATAATATATCAAAAGACCTAGTAACAAGTTATTTATAATTTCAACGAAAAATCTGTTAACTACTGTTCTTGCTATTGTAATCATCTCTGTTAACAGTTCCATCGTAAAAGTTTCAATATTTTTTTCACATAACTTGCAATTTGGTATTGCATACTTTCACACAGATTCCATAAGACAGTTTCAAATTATTACATTTGTATTTGGATTATTTTTGGTTTATCTGGTTTATGTCCAACGAACTCTGGGGTAAGGGGTTACATATTTTTCAAATATTATAGTTTTTTGTCAAACAATCGTGAACGGTTTGGAAATTTAAACGCACATAAACTGGTTTCATAAATATAAATTAAATAATATTGTATAATACACGGAATAGAGCTGCTAAGTGCTAAATTTGAAAAAAATCAAATTAATTCTGAAAAAACTGTGGTTCATACTAGTTTCATCAAAAGTATGAATTGATAAAAAAGAGACTAAAAACAATAACATTTACTGAGTACAAGAAAAAATATAAGTAAACATATAACGAACAATATAGGGACATTTATATTATTTTTGTCAGAATATTTTACTGCATTAAAATATTGCATTTGTGAACTGAGGAGTAGCATTATGTACTGGTTGTAACATAGTACACCACAACCAATATGAAAGTTTCTGAATACTGTTTCGGTGGCTTTAACACAGTGGATATATATATATATATATAGGGGATTGTGTGATAATTTACAAAATTAATTTTAACAGAAACAGCTATTAGAGGAGAAACCTTAACACTTTATGGATTATAGATACTAAGTTATGCATTGGCACTCCTCTTTTTCCTATTGCATATGGGATCATTGTTGCCCACCATTATTAACAAGAGTATTCTATGGAAGGGCCTATGGGGATATGGTTGCTTGAATCTTATAATGATGCAGCTCTCTGTAATAGAAGTTTCATGCCAATATTTATTTATATAAGTCAACCAATGAATTCTACTATAGATATCTTGCCAAAAAATGCATTCCTATTTGTGTTCATTAAATTATTGCTTCATATTAATGTTAAAATAATAAAACTTCCACTGAGTTAAAAAGGAAAATAAAATCTTTGTCCCCCATAATTTTTTAACAGGATATTTGACCTCCCACCTTTTTGTTTTGCAATATACAAAAATGTTACATTAAAATCTCAGTTGCTTGAATTCGAGGTTTTTAAATAAATATATGTTTTCTGCTTTTTATCGTTGACAATATGGTTACCCATAAGACCAATGTAAAAACTATTTGTTAAAGCTTAGCCAAATCAAAAGATATTCACACTCACTGTCTAAATTGGTCTGAAGATGCTTTCACGTGTTATAAAACTGACTGTACTTTCTTGTACTTCTTGTGTACATTTCCTTACATAACTATACTTGAGAAACAATGTTATATTCAATTAAAAACTAAATTGTTGTATGCATAAGGTAGAATGACTTTATAAAAACTCAAAAAAGTGTTAATAAATCAAACTTATGCATTAAAATATTTCATGATGTCATGGTCACTGGTACATTTACCTCAAAACCGTACATATAGGATCAATAAAAATGTGTAAACGTTATTTTACGTACCTGGAATACCAACCGAACTAAAAAAATATCCTTCTGCTGTATGTAACCGTTACTAAATTTCAAAATCTTTCCAAGAATAATCTAGGAAAATGACTACAACGGTCGCAAAAACCAATGATCGTGGTTATAGTCAAGGGCCTAGACTCACTTCAATATAAACGAATTGATTCTATCCCATGTATTTTATGAGGACAGTGACTAATTTACAAAAATTATTCACGTCAACTCTCAGGAATCCAAATAAAAACGATTGGCCGAACAAAGCATTAATCCCTGTAGCTGTTTTTTGACGTTACTTTAGATAAATGGCGGGAATGCTCTGTTGTGTCAGCCAGAGTTTTTATTCATAATCACAGAGACTTTTTTTGTTAGAATTACAGTTATATGTGGTTTAATTTTAGTCATCCTAAGTGTTTTCTGTAGTAATGAAACTGCTTATATTTTTAAATAAAGAATTTTCTGGAAAGACAAGAGGTACAAAGGTTAATAGATATAATATATAATACATAAAGGTATCATGATGAGGCACTAGGAAAGATTTCTTAAGTTCCATGTATTTGAAACATATTTTTTTGGGTCAGCGTTAACAAATACTATCGCTTGAAAGGCTGAACAAGTTTTATTCTCGCCCTGTTTATTTCTCTCTTTCTGTTCTTACGATATCTCGAACAAGAACTGACGCGTAAGTCTTGAAATTTTGTATAAGAAATACTGATGATAAAAATTTGATGATAGTGGATGTCACTGAATTAGATTTTGCCTAGCATTAAACGAAAACTTTTTACACTGATCCTACGGTAACCATAATCTCAATGAGAAAA
>NW_025784364.1:0-26757 GCF_021130785.1 Homalodisca vitripennis
GTGGCGAAGAAATAAGTAGTTTCAATGCTTCATTTCTAAAGACATTTTTAAAAACACTTCCGCACACTGGAAAAAAAAATTAAACGTTTCAATTTATTCACGCCGCCTAGTTGAATATTAATTATTCTTGATCAAAAACCATCAGGATAAGTGACAAATATTGCCCATAGGTGAACTAATATAGTTATTATAAGAAAACACATGCAATAGTATTACAAAAAAAAAACTAAAATTATTTGCAAACACAAGTTCAAAATAAAAAAGAGGGGTTTTATTTTCAATGATAATAAGAAAAAATTCTTCGTATAAAATATTTGCTGTTGATTGGTTAAGCTTCAGCACAGTTAACATAGAGCTCCAATACACTTCACCTTTACTGTACAGAGGACAGAATTTGTCTTGGAAAATTTTTATAACGGTGAGGGGAGTAGTCAACCCTAGTAATCACAACTAGATAACGTTAATGGTCATGAAATGAAAAGGTTTTTTAAAAAGAGTAAACGTATGAAAAATTTAAGGATTATAAAAGAACTCTCGCCATTGCAACTTATAATCCTGAACCTTAGATAATGTGGACTTGCTGAGGGGGGGTGGGGGGGGGGGGGGGAGAGTGATGTATCAAAGAAAATTGTTTTCAGATTCTTTAACGTTAAGGAGCTGATAAAGCCAAGGATTTTAATAAATTTCAATTAGTAAAATAAATAAATATACGTATAAAATAATTCAAAGGAGTTTCAGTATTTTTTTTTTTAAATTTTTTTCCTGAAAACCAGTTTTACAGTTTGGTAATGTATGACATTTTCATACACTTGGAAACTTACCTACTTTTAAGTAAAATACATTTCATTTAAAAATTAATTAGATTTAGTTTTGCTGTACAATTTTAGAACTTTTTCAAAATGAATATTGTAATTGCTATATATTGAAGAAAATCTGAATATCTGTTTCAATGAAATGTAGGAATAAAAATATAGATCAGAGTTTAATACAATGAGTAATAACTTACTGCATAGTAAACTGTCACTCTATGATATACACCTCTTGCTAACGGAGATAGTATAAACTTTCGTGAATGTTTTCTGCTCGGCTCGGTTTATGACGTCAACTTTATAACAGTTCAAGAAAAGTGTTTGTAAAAAAGTTTGCGTTGTAAAATTCTTAAATTGTTTAACTTAATAAAATATCCAACATTATTCAAATGAAAAGTAATTGTGCTTTCATTTTATTACTCTATTTTGTGTACAATTTAAATTTTGAGATTTAGCTCTAGTTTTAGAAAAATTACTACTCAACTAGTGGTAATGTCGATGTAGAGAAATAGCTGAATAAAGACATGATTTTTCATAAAATATTCCAACCTTTGAAGCAGGTTATGAATTAAATTTTCCATTTGAATCCCCAAATAAAGATGTTATTATAAGAAAGAAAGGCTTGGGAAATTGCACTATCAAAAAAGACTGTTATTGATCAATAACATGTTATAAATGTGTTAATCATTTAAAAAATAAATAACTATCCAACCAATATCAAATTTATTTATCTCTTATTACAGAAACCTGAAACCATTTATTTTTGTGTAAATGATACTATGTTTGTATAAAATAAGAGTCTGCCCATATATCCTATTTAAATGGTTATTTTAACAAATATTAATGTGCTAGGTGTAAATAAACTATTTCATCAAGAATAGTTTTTAAACATTTTATTAATTCACATAATGATTACACAAATTACACAAATATAAAAAAACCTAAACACAACAGAGTTTTTTATATGTTTATGCATGAGTACTAAGTAATTGTTATTACTCACAGAAATGTAATCTTATATTTCAGATGCTTAACTTACTATAGGTTCAAAAAAAACAAACAAATTTACTTTCGGATTCCGAACACTATTCGATTAACATTGACACAAAATACGAAGTAATATGGTGCAGCTCATCAACTACAAGGTGGAAGCGATAGAATTACAAGCAGTGGAACAATGCATTGTTATGCCAATCCTTCACGGACATATCCTGTCCCTGTCAGCTTGGTCCATGTGCCCTACGCAGTGGTATCACCATTACTAGGTACAGTAATCTGTTGTGTACTTATACATATTCTGTAAACTGGTTGAATATTCGGACTGGTTATTGATCTCAGATTAACAACATACATAAAATTATAGAGAACTTGAGTCACTGTAGAGCAATGCGTTGTGTACATCCGTTTACGCAATTATGTACTGTCCCCTCAGCTTGTCATGGATATATAACATGCCAGTATAGTAAACCAATTTCAGTTATATTTTGGATTGTAGTAAACCGAATTCGAAGTTATATACCTAAAAAATGACATACAAAACTCATAAACATGAGCCAACACGTCATTATTTGTGTACGCTGTGTAACTCATTGTAAGGACTATAAAACAATGCTGCTCTTTTTTACTCAAAAATGTAAACTTTAAAATGTAATGTTTATGTCTACTGTAAAAATGATAATGTAATGTAAAATGCTAACTCCTTTAGCTATTTTTCCTTTCAGACTATATTCGTGAAAATTTAATTGGAAATTTTATTTTGCGATACCGAGACGCACAACTAAAGTTAGGGCAGCTGAGTGCAGGCAGGCTGTAACTCGTATCTCTGATAAAGTGGTTCTACCAATGACTCGGTCAAGCTCAGTTCCGAAAAGTAACTTTCCCTTTATGGGCAGCCTTCTCAATAAAACTCACTGGTCACTTTATATATTATTTATTATTGTATAACCAAGTAAAATTAATCATTTCTTAAGAACCGGCTGTACAGGTGACTATATTGATTTTTTTTTTTCCCATAAGGAACAATGTAAAGCTCTTCATCAAATTATTTTTTGTTATGATAGTTATGAGTGACGTTTTAAGGTGTAATTAATAAATAAACAAACTCTTTTTAAATGTTTCGATACTTTTACTGAGTTTCGCATACATTATACAGTTTTTTGATATAATCATAACGAGAAACCTAAAAAATCGTTTGTAAATGCTTATTAGTCATATCGATAAAATGAAACTACTACCAAAAATAAGCACCTAAAAGTGTTTTAATTTTAAAATTATCCTTATGGACTCAAACTAAAGGTCGTTTCACTCACTTCCCGACTTCTAACCCCGTTTGATCATTATTTTCGTTTCTACTGCTGTTTCTAATTAGATTGTACACATATCTTTTCTTTTAATTTCTTGTGTTAATTTAATAAATTACGTTACTCAGTGCCACGTAGTATCTAAAGATATCTGACTCATTATTACAGTGAATGGTGATCGCTTGAGCTCTAAATAACTATCCAAGGACCGATATTGCAGTAGTTTACAACGTTGTTTGTGCCAGATATGACTCTGGCGTTGTGTGCCTGACTCAGACACAATGCAGTAAACTAGCGACAAGTTGGAACTTGTGTTCACTGTTTGTTGTCTATTTCGGTCTAACGTGCTTTCTGTTTCACTTCCTGTTGCTAGTTAGTTAGCCTGTTAGCTATTAAAGTATTTTATTGTACAGCACGGTATCTTAAACAAGACCTTTATAGACAGCTATTATTAAACCGATACATTAATTTCTTACGATGACGTACACTGTGATTTAGTATGAACATTCGTTCATTAATCTTATACTTTTTTACAAAATATACGCAGGATTCTTTTAGTGTATATGGTAACCACAACAATCGTTTTAACCTTGTTAATTAGTGAATTTATAACGCTTCGCGCTAGAGGCCTGGAACAAAATATAGTATTCACATATTATACCGTCAAATTGTATCACCTTATGTAAACTAAAAGAGGGACGATAAATTAATAAATATGTACTAAAAGATAAGTATATTTAATTTTTATAAATAGTATTTGATTATTCATTAAATTTATATAAATAGCAATAAACTATTTTCATTTCAATAAGAGCTTATTTACAAATTGTCTTGCTCCCTTGGACTTTTGTATTAAATGTATTAAGTTTGTATAAATCAAATGTATATAATTGCACCAAGGTGGTTCAATATAAATTTTAATTTTCTGATCATATGTTAGCATAGTTATTCCAACATATGTGTGGCAGAAACGACCAAATAAAAAATAATAGATCGGTAATAAGTTTAAAAGAATTACATATAACTAATACAGTTTTACAATAGTACAGACTTTTTTATAAAAACAAATCAGCACTCCAAATAACTAACACAACACAGAGATTATGCTTACTATTCGTAACAATATAGTAATTCGTAATAGTTTTAGTGGTCCTAATAGGAATGTGATGAGGTGGATATATATTTTTATTGCATTGTCATTTATGTACCATATTTGATCGTTTTTTGCAATTTATATATTTACAAATACTTATTTCAATATTTAAATCTCAAGCAAAAATCTCAATTTGAAAAAGTCACTGAGTCACGCCAAGAATTAACAAATGATACACAATGTAATTGGCCCTGGAGTATACTCCGGCGTGAAAAGTATTCAATCAAGCAAGGGATCCCTTAAGACACATGAGCCGAGGTTACACACGTAATCAGTACATCTGTCATCAATCTTATTTTGTCCTATCACTTCAGTTTAATGCATATATTTCTTTATGTTACATAAGATCATATACGTTTTATTGATACAGTAAGCTAAAAACCTTTTAAGGTTATACGATTGAAATGCTCCTATCTAAAATGAATATCCGAGAGACGAGCAGGAGGTTGCAAACGTTGCCATCGATATGATAGCCTTAAAATAAACACCATATAATGGTTCAAGACCCTAATATTTGATATAGAATCATTAAATCCTGTAGTTGTTTAGAAGTGAAAACAATTGTAGCTGAATAAGCGTAACCCGAGGAACACAGAACAGAAGTACGGTGCAAAATCCACTAAAAACACAATCAAATATATATCGCAAAGTAACACATAAAATCGATTTGCACACACCAGCAAAAGCAGACAACTGGGTAGGACAGCCGAGAGTTACAGTAGATCGGTTAGTGGTCTGTGATCAAAGAAACAGAAACTATGGAGGTGGGTTAGAGAGAAGTGTGAATCCTGTAACACTTTTATTGCACTTTCATTTAAAGATTGTGTATTGTTCTGGGGTCAACCTAAATTAGAACTGGATTTACAGAAAGTAAACAGTAAACATAAATATTGGAGAATTAATAAACTGCTGGTTTTAAGACAGAAAAAATATAAGTAATATCACATTCATCACTCGTTTATCTAAACATAGTATATAAATTATATGGTGGAACTTCTTACTCTGGAGAAGCGACGGTTTGTTGACTGATCTAGGTGATGTGTTGACTAAGGAGTCGACATGGGTGTAGGATTGTCAATGTCAAGATGGATTACGGTACATCATTAGGTTCAATACAGGCTTTCCTCTTGCGAAGAATTGAATGATTAGTATTCAATTATTCTTGGGAGCTACTCGAAATCCTTGTTTGAGGTAAGTTTACAATCTTGATTTGGGTTTGTGAAGTCCCTCATTTTTTATAATGAGCTTTCGGGTGGCGCTTTGCAAACGGATGGCATATAGATATTTATATATATACTATATAAGTAGGAATATGAATGTAAGCGTTATTCTAGCTCACTTTTTGGGACAGACAGAAAATCAACGTAAAATACTGTTTAAAGGACAATAAACTAATCTGTAACTCACGAATGAAAAATTAACCGAATCTTTAGCTGTTTTACTGTTCATTGTAGGCTTCTAATTTTCTAAGCTGTTTTAATGAAAAAATCCAGAAATCTTAATAAAAAATCTATAAACGGAAATAATGAAATTTGCTAACAATCACTCGAAAAGTCGGGGAGAATGTGAGTAAAACCGCATTCTTTTCACGAGGTTCTTCATTTACTTTCTCCAAATGTACTATAAAATCATCAAAGATTTCAGGTTTAAAATCGTAGATCAAATTCAATGTCCAAATAGTGAAAGATTATAGGTAAAATCTTCTCATAATAAACGTGTGTATTTAAACCTACAAACCTAATGTATTCTTTGAAAAGGAAAATAATTTTTTGTCAACGGTTCCAAGAGATAAGTAAAAATTTTTATTCTGTTTTCTAAATTCTGTAACAAAATGTGTTTGCTTCTTGTCTCCATATTGTAATTTCATAAGCAGGTTATTCAAATATGTTAATTTATTTCGAAATTTCCTAGGCTTAGGTCTTTCGTACAAAATTAAATTACAATCTCTACAAACTAATCTTTTATCAATAATTTCTCCTCTATTATAACACTTGTAACAGTTGGCATTATACTCTTCCATTTACAAAAAGAATAAATGGAAGCTATGGAACTAAGTCTGCCGAGATATAAATTTTTCAGCGCAAATGTTTATGTTTATATTTCAACTACCGAGATAAAAAGAAATAATTTCATTCTATTGTACAACTATTTAGGATATTTTGTTTATGATTACAAAGATTATTCCGGAAGAAAATCGAGATTTTTCATCAGCGAAAGAGTATATTTTGAAGTTTTAGAAGGAATGAAAGAGAACAATATGAACATCATTAACTACTGAATTTCTTTAATATCGTTCTTAATCACATCATAGGCTAAAAATTTCTCAGAAACCACATTCACATAACAAGATCCGCGTTGTTGTAACAAGCAATTTTGAAGAATCCGATATTGAATAATTATATCGTTTCTTTATGAACTAGTAAATATTTGTAGCAAACTCATTTGTTATATCCAATGACATAAAAAGTGGGCAATACTTATTTGCTATAAATTCTCTTGGGGTTGTAATACCAATTTCCCAAATATTTTTTTGATAGTAAACTTTCTTACAAATTCTTGATTACATCATGATACAATGATTCAGAACACAACAGAACCTACCGGAAATGGTTTTAAATTATTGTAATTTCAAATCTGGATAAATAAGAACCATTCAAATTTATACTCTGATATATTTTTTTGACAGATCCAAACTATCGAACTTTAGAAGGATTTTTTCATTCTTGATTATTCTGTCCTATCTGTTTTTGAAAACCGAATGAATCAACGAACCTTGGGGAATTGGCGAAAGAATATTTCTCTATAGAATATTGTGTGATATCGACAACGAATAAGTTGTCTTCCGGAAATACCTTTTTAGTTTCAATACATCACTGCCCAATCTTAGAAAATTAAACGTGATGTTTTGAGAGATTTTATAGATTTCCATCAATCAACACTGAATTTTAACTCGTGGTTTTGATAATCAATCATCGGAACTCTACATGAAAAAACCTCGATATAATTGTAAATTTTGCCATCAACGAGAGCGATAACATTTGTCCAGTGTAGCAGTCCTTCAGACAATCACATCATCGTCTTCTGCTCTATTATAAAACTTAGATCAAAATCCTCCTTTAGTATTAGATGTGCGGAATAGTAACCCATATTTTATCAAAAAAATCCGTAAGCCGAAAATGTGCTAGGCCAATCCACCGACTTCTGCTTTCCAAATTTGTTCCAAAAAATTTCACAAAAGTATGATTCAAAAAACTGTTTGAAAAATACAATCACTTTCTTGAGAATAACAAAAATGGTATCGCTTTGTAATAGTGCTTAAATTGACCACAGTGTTTTCGCGACTTCTTCTATCAATTTAATTGTGTTTTTTCTTACTTCAATCTTAGAAAATAAAAACGGTATAAAAATTAATCGATTAATCTAACCATTATCATGTTCCTAAGATATGCTTGACCATCTTGTTATCTTTGGTTAAAGTTCCCAGAAATATATAAACTGGAAGTTAGACGCAGCAAAAGTTATACTCCAAAATCCAATATTAAAAACTCAGTTCTTTTAATTCGGTTTATCATTCAAATGTATGTTTTACTAATTGGATAGAAATTTTATAAACTAAAACTTTCCAGCCACGTTTTCCCAGATATCACTAGCATAACTTTCTGTAGGTCCACCATTTAAATAAGCGAGAATAATTTAAACCATCATGTATAAGAAAGATATCATTTTCTTTCATCGACTCCTAATGTACGTTTTTATATAAGAAAAGATATAAATTAGAGTCCATTTATTTAATGATCTTACTTCGTTCATAATTTCAGGATTCTCTTTCCTTAAATTTTTGTGCAATTTCGTGCCACATATTTTCAAATAAAATCTGCACCAGGATAGTAACCAGCTATCTATAATATTGTTTCCAATCAACCTGTATCTTATATTTTCATCCAAAAAACGTTAGACTCCAAGTGATATTGATAGCAGACAAAGAACAGACATATGATCTTTTAATTGACATAATGGTTAGTATTTATTCTTGAATGACACTCTGGGGACAAGGAGTTTGATATTTAAGCAATGTTATACCAATTCAATTTGTTTTACGTATAATCTACATCAATCTTCGGATAATTTTCATATTTTTGAACAGAAATGTCCATCCCAATGGTATTCTTTTTTCAAATCTCTTTCGTGTTGCATGAGAATTAACAAACGAATCGAAAGCAGCTGGTAATGTCCCGCCATCCGTCCTTATTTTGATTAAGGAAGAAAAAATTTTTCAAGTTGTTTATAAATTGGTCACAACTCGTTTTTTTTATTTTTTGGCGTTACATTTCAGCACAAATTTTCCAGAAATTCTTTTAACTCCGTTAATGTATTAGCAAATTAGTATTTTATATCAATTGTGGCAGATTTTATCTCCTTTGCCTCTCACCTATCAAGTATATGAGCCGCCATTTATATAAGGGAAAGTTTTTATATCCACTAGCACTAAAACCCCTAACGGCGAATGACCTATTATTCAGTAAGATCTTCCATCCATATTATTAAGTGTTTTATTTCTAGTTATTTTGAAACTATTTGACAAGCATAATGAATCGATTGTCATTCAAACAACAATTATGACCAATTATTCTCAAAAGTTTTTCTGTAGCATCTAAACTAAACCTTATTCAAAAGAACTCTTTAAAATTAGTCATAGATGTTTTTCATTAATTTTCTCAACCAACGAACCTCGGTCCTAATCTGATCTTTCTATTTTTCCCTGGCTTCCTAACATATCATCATGACTTCATGTTCGTAAAATCTTTAACATGCTGTTTTATGAATTTCTTCGTAATTTGTTCTGTTTTTAGTTCATTAAAACATTTTAATAGGGATCCTATCTTTCCTAATTTGAATCATGTAACAACCAACATCAAATGTGATTAATTCTCCTTAATACTAACCACCCGCTATAGTTCTTTTTATTCCTTTAATAAAATCTAAGAAGGCACTTTTTTAACATATCCGGATCATGTAAATCAACAATATCGATGTTTTTCTGATAATTTTAGAGGTTTTAAAATTTGTTCTTTAACAACAACATCATGTTTGTCAATACCAGGTCGAACAACCGACAATTCTTTTTTTATTAGCCAAACTAACATAATTCTTTTCAACTTTGATCGCTTCAGTAATTTTTCAGCTTTTCGATATGAGACATTAAATTGGTAAATAATTTTTTACAACCATCATCAACTTCTTTTTCCAATGTTTTTATTTTATCAGCAACTTCATTTGAACTCATGAAATTTGCAAGTTTGTTATCCATATTCTGCTTTAAAATCTTCAATCTCGACAGCAAACATATCTGAATCTGGAAGGTTTTGTAATAAATTTTCTAACTTGTTATCAAACTTCATTTCTCAAACTATCAAAATTCAAACTATTATCTACATTTTGAATAACAATTGTGTACCAAATACGTCAAAAAATACTTTTTGAGATGAATCCCATATTTACTTAAGCATATAAATTTGTTAACAACATTCTTTGAAAAATCTTTAACCATTACTTCAGTTCATTCAACAACCAAAAAACACACCAATGGTCCACAAAATTTGGGGGATCTTTATATGTCCTTGAATCATGAGAGTCCCATTGATAAGTAAGAACGCCTTGATTTTTTTTCCAAATGTTTTTTTTTATTTGATCAACTTCTGATAGGTGGTTTGTCCTCAATTCTCTCCATACGAATCTAAAATAACATGCAAATTCCTTATCATTTTTTATAAATTCAAACTAAAAAACTTAACAAATTAAAATCCCAATGGCGTTCCACTTGCCACCAAAATCGAGTCTAAATTCACACAATTTCCCACATTCAAAATTTTCTTAAACTTTTTCTTCCGGGTAAAGTGTGATCTCTCAATGAAAATTCCTCTAAAATGTTTTACATATTTTTGCAAGATTTTCTTCCAATTTCCATCCGAATGTTAAAGGTGTTTTCAAATTTTTTTTTAAATGTTTGAGATTTCACGTAAAGTTTCAAAAGTTTTTTGTCACTCTAATCCAGATCCTTGTAAACAATCTTTTCCAATCTCTTTTATCTAACGCAATGTACAAATGTTTCGAAGAAACAATAGGAATCACATCTTTTTTAACGATTTGGAGGGACACTTTTTAACGAACATAAGCGAACAACATTTTTAACAACTGGAATATTTCTTCCCCCCCCCTCCCACCAAATCTAATAAATCTGATTCAAAAGTCCAACCATTTTTTAAGTGTCTTTCAAACTGATTATAGTACAGAAAAATTCTATTTCTTGGTTCCTTTATTGTTTGTTTCTTATGGTTTTTTTCGAGTTTACTATTGTATTGTCTATTTAGTTAAAAAAAGATATCTTATACTTCGCCAATTTATTTTAGTTGATTCTATTATTAAAATTGGAATACTAACGGTGGGTATTTTTTTTCTTAAAAGCGGATTTTATTTTTTCGTTTCCTGATTTGTTTGCTGAAATTTACGTTCACCCTCCATTATAATATAGAGTTGAATAATATTTCAACGCTTTCCTTCCATTCAAATTCCCAATTCCTAGTTTTTTTCCCTCCTTCAAAACAACATTGCTCCAACCTGTTGGAAGTGGCAAACAAATCTCTTCACCGTAAAACCTAAGGCATCTTTTGATAAAAATCTATCCATTGCCTTAGTCTTGAGCAAAACTTATATCTGCTATAATGTTCTAGGGATATTTGTGTCCACTATGTATTTGCATAAAAAATAGATCGGGTGTATTTCCATAGCAGCTTGATACTAATTTATTTGATAACGCAGGATCTCCCCTTCTTTGTAGGTCTCTTTTTTTCGAGTTTTGGTGTGCCCAGGCCTCTCAGATACTGGATAAGTTGGTTACGTTATTCTGTTACATTCAAAGAGATAAAATTCGTTCTGATAAAATCATCTCACTAAAGTTCCCGCTACCCTCAATCATAGATTTTGAACTTATATTTTGTTTTGCCTGGCGCAAAAACTCGAGCTTTTAAAAATATTTAATTCCCATCTCAGGTTTTTCAATCAATTCATCATGAGTTTTGTTCGAAATAAAATCTTTAATTTCTACGCTTTCTTTTTCGTTCAAAAAATTGTTGTTTCCTCCAGCCTTTCCCCTCTTTGGAGACATAAAATATAATTTTATAATTCCATCGAGTTTTTGTCAAATCGTCGATAATATCCTGTTAGCTCAAATCTTATTATCACATTGGTATTTTCTTACACAACCTGATCCTATCGATTGCGTTTTTTCTTTTTTTTTTTTCCCCAAATTGGTTTTAATCAAATTGAGAGATTATTATTTTACCTTAACCCCTCTACTTTGACTTAGGCAAATCCATCGGGGGCTAAGAACAACAAGACGGAGGAGATGGTATAGGCGGGAGTGGAGAGTTGTAAAAAAAGGAAGGAGAGAATTTAGGTAAGCGGCAGAAATTCCATTAGCACCCACGGAACAGGCCATGCTAACCGCGGCTAATTCTTAGGTAGATGGATCATTATATTATTGTAAATTGAATCAGATTCCCGATAAAATTTCTGTATACTTTTTCAAATCTTCTTCAGAATATAAATTATCTTTTTGGAACGGTCATTGTCTTTTAATAATCTCGCATAAACCTTGAGTACCTTTCGGTACAAATTTTTTTATTCAGTTTCGCTTTCAGACTTAAAAGGTTTATAATCATTTTCGACGTTCAAAATTCTAACGGGTAAATTTCCAATCATAAAACTTTTCATGTTCTTTTTTCTAATTACCCAATAGGTCATAATCCAAATTTAAATCATCCTTTCGCTCTAGGAAGAAAGTTTTTTTATAAAATTAAAAAAAATGTATAAACCAATATTTAAATTCTCCAATTATTATAATCCGATCCGTGTTCCCAAGGACTTATTGGTTCAACTAAAGTGGTAGAGTCCTTCAATTGATTCGAGGTCTAAAATGGTGATTGAAAGATGGTAATTTTGGCAATTCCAAACTCTTCGTACTTACAGATTCTGGAAATCGGAAAATATCGGCTAAAATTTGTCCGTACAAACTGGAACCAGAATTCATTAGAATTTTGATTATCGCTTAAAAACGCATTTTCAATTTTGCCCTCGAAATCAGATCATTTTTTTATTGCAGGAAGGTACAGGTTGATGATTAATTTTTTGAATAAGTTCTTGTTTCTACTTCATTCAATTCGAAACTGTTTCTTATAAACTTCCCTTTGGATTAAATTTCTTTTTCGATTTGATCCAGTGTTTTTTCTCTCCCGCTTCTTTCAAGAAGTACGACGTTCAACGGCAATTTAGTTTAGGAAGAATTTTTTGCAAACGGTGAGAACGTAAAAAACGTGTAACGTGGAACGTACAAAAACGTGAACGTGGAAACGTGAAAACGTGAACGTGAAGCGTAAAAACTGAACGGGGAACGTAAAACGCAACGAACGTACCAAAACCTAGAACGTGAAACATGAAACGTGAAACATGAAACGTGAACGTGGAACGTAAAAACGTGAACAGATTTAACCGTTTTTTTTTTCAGTTTGTTTTGTTCATAATGTAATCTATAAAAAATTTAAAGATAATAAAAATAAAAAATAATTGTAACCAAAGATATTTTATTCAAGATAGAAATTTTGCCAGACCACTGGAGCAAGCGCATTTTTTTTAATATTAGAAAAATTATATCAAATATTTAACCAATATTTTTTGTGTTTTATTTAAATTTGTATTTTTAGGCTTCAAAAGTGTTCAGATTAATGAGTTAAAAATATCTTCCGTAGTCTTCCTTCCAAATTTTTATCGACACACTAGCTCATTAAATTGGTCTAAAAAAAGAAAAAAACACTCCCATAGATCAGATCCCACATAATTGTTTATAAATCTTTCTCGGCGCGAATAGTGATCATCTTGCTTAAAAATACACAACATATTTCAGATTTATTTCTTAGTAACATTGTTTATCAAGACCTTTGTTAAAAAAAAAGCAATTGGGGAAAGCATAGATTACAAATATGTTTTTTGTGATACGAGAACATTAAACGAAATATTCCTTAATTAAACGTCCTGATTTTCCAAAATAACCAATCATCCCCAAAAACTCATAAAAACCCGAAAAAAAAAATTTTGTTGGGAGGGTGTTTACACCTCGCTCTAAATGGAAACATATGTCCTCAGAGGCATTATAAAAATGGTGATACCTTTTTAGCGCTTAAGTTTTTTCTCAATATTTTCAAATACATCTCTTTCAATTTTGTTTTAATAAGCGTTCTTTGTTATCTAAAGATTTAAACTAAAAACAGTTTACACAATTGGAATAAGGAATCAACCTATTGTAGATAAAATTCAATAATAAAGTTGTTTTTGTTTGTTTTTTTTTTCTTTAATTTTTTTTTTCCATACATCCACCTTGAACCAACAAGTTAAACAATCGTAGATTGGTTGGATCTTTCTTTATCTTTCTTCAAAACCGTTTGAAGTTTTCTCAGATCTGATTTTTTTGCACTTTAAAAATTTCCTAATTCCCCTTTCTCCATTTACAAATAGAAAGATTTTCACATCTTGAAGCAAACGCTTGCTAAAATGACAAGCTGTTCACAAGTTGACTTCAGAAAGCTCTAAAGATTGAGTTTTAAAAACTATGCGGAACATCCTATAATAACACTTAGAGGAAGAATCAAAGTGCTATCTTTTATCGGTTTAAAGAAAAGAAAGAAGCGGTTTTTATTCCTGACAATTTTGCGTAATAAAATATTAGTGAAAGTTCTCCTTATCTGTAATAGTGATTTATGTGATAAGAACATAGACAAAAATATTATGGTTTTAAACGAAAGTGATAGTTACTACTTTCCGGGATCAAATAAAAAATTCCCTTAAAAATTATCTGATAAACATTCAAACAATCAGAATAAATCTTTAAACATTGAACGTACAAACATAGTTTTGTAAATTGCAAAAAAATTAACTCCATCTCTGAATTATAAAATTCCAAAAAAAATAAAAATCAAACCATAAGAATAATGTTTTTCTCCCCCAGCAATTATTGTAGAATTTGTTTAGGGGTTTGGTGTATCAAGAAACTATTGAGCGCAAATCAGGTATATTCTAGTGAAATCGACAAACGCCAAAATTTAGAACCGAACGATGTAAATTTGAAGTGCACTCTGCAATCTCGTTGAACCTAGTTTTGGATAAATCATTAAAGGTAAAACCGTAACAATTATACAACAAAGAAAATTCTGAAATTATTGTACACGTTTTTTTTTCTCCCAAATGTTGCTTATGGATCAAAAATCAATTGCAAAAACACCGTAATGAAAAACGATTATATTCCAATTAGTAAAAAATATTAAAAACAGAATTTCAAAAAAATCGTTCTATAAGAACATATACAAGATCTCGTGAGTGGAAATGTAAATAAATAATGAGAGTAAAACCAACAATAATATTTATAGATTGTCGAAAGAATGATGAAATCAAGGGGGGAACGGGAATCGTTCTTGGGGAGAGGCGGGCGTGTCGCGCGCAACGGCGTTTCAAAAGTGCAGGGCGTATGAGTTGATATATGATGATAAAATACCAATACTTTTAATCTAAAGAGAGGGGGGAAAGTATGGAGCCCCCTCGACGGGCCACCTCACAATAATATTCATCACAAAAAATACGAATAAAGGTAAAGACTAATGTAAAAGTAAAAAATACTAAAAAAGCTTTGAAAACATTAAGATTCTGACAAGAGGAGCGGTCGAATTCGACGCTCTTTACACCAAAATTTTAGAATATGAAAACACGAGACAAAGCAATAAAATTAAACGGTTGAATGATGATAAATCAATGTTTTAACAGAACATAAATCCAAGGGGTTCTATTGAATAGACTACCTTTAAAAAAAACATTTCAAAATAACCGACTGTTTTACGTTAATAGAATTCTGCGACACTTAATATACTCACAAATAAAAAATTGCTTCTGGTTAAAAAAATTCTTTTCTATCTAAAAATGGAGTCAGATTGTAGACCTATCGTGCAATAATCCAACTTATAATTCAATAACAAACATATCTTTACGATTTGTTGACGAAAACAATGTAGATTCTGGTTATAGAAAGGCTAAAGAACTTAGCAAAAATTTCTTAGAAATATGAAAATACTTATGCAAAAGATCAGAATAAAACGTTGGACGATAGAATGATATTAAAACTTCTATTTTTATATCTCTAAATATAAGGTGGGCTATAAATAAGTCTTTACCGGTTCAAACTTCCAAAATGAAAAACACTGTTTTCGTTAATGGAATCTGGACTTGTAAATTCTTTAATTTTGAGGATTCGGCATAAACCAGAAGCGAATATTGTTTAAAAATTGGGTTACGAAAGAAGTATTACCTTCCGATTGAGAAAATATGGTGAGTACAAAACCTCAAAAAACGAAAAATAAGGTCCAGTTAAAAAGAATAAATAAAAACAGTTTACAAATTAAAGATGAAAATGAAAAATCATTGAAAATAGAGAATCAACGAATTGCGAATGGCGCAGATTTAATGAAACCAGATCTTTTTTGTAAAGGATATCTTGATAAGAAAAAACAACCATGTTTTTATGTGTTAATTAAGAAGAATACAGCATGTGGGAATATGGCCCTTAATTTTAACTAATCGTTATATCAGAAGCTCAGAACACGAGAAATACCAAAACCGGGGATATAAAACCGAGATTCTAAAAATAAATTAAGTGCCTGAATTACGAGATTTTGTACGATTGATGACGAACGCAAATTCTATCAATCTGTATAAACCATAATGAAAAGAATCTTTGAATATTTTATACAACGGAAATCATTTTTAGAAAACTACAAATATTGGCCAGAATCCTCGACTGATTTATAGAATATTCTAAATTACCACGATGAAAATGTTAAACAACTCTCGAATTATGGATATTGTTGTTTGTAATGGTCTTTTTAAGACTATGAGAATTGTTTTGGAATTTTGTCCCTTCCGCATACGCAAATGAGACGTGGTCTAGGCAAAAGATTTGTTTAAATACATTCTTTACAAATATGCTTGAGTTTTATAATCTTTACTATGAATTCCAATTTGTTAAATTTCAGAAATATTCGCTTAAAACTATTTTAACAGCGTGTTGCATTCCTTTCCTCTTCTAAAGTTAATTTTTCCATTTTATCATATAATTCTTTTCTATATATTTTTTCACAAGCCTTACAATAAGCTTTCTTTCTATCTTTACTATAATGTCGATTGTAAAATTCAGAATATTCTTAATTTCTTTACAAATGTGACACTCTTTCTCTTCCAAAGTTAATTTTTTTCCATTTTATCGTATAATTCCCCTTGCATATTTTTTAACGACAATCCTTACAATAATAGTATAATCCATCTTTTCTAAGCTTATTTTATGAAATTCTTCAAAATCTTTAAATTCCTGACACTTTATACATTTCTTTTGAGACTCCATTTATATAGAAAAAATCTTTGACTTTCTCAATTCATATTCATAAAACTTTCCGGTTATTTCTTCATTATTTAAATCTTTTATACTATAAGTTACAGGATCTGTGTTATTAATTTTGATAAATCACAAAAAATTTCTCTTGACCAATTGTTCTTATATTTGTTCGAAAATGTTTGTTTTTTTACTAACAATTCTTACATGATCATTGACTTTAAATTTAGTTTTCGTGTGAATTTCTGGTGGAACATACTTGAAAACGGTCTCTAATAACTCCTTTCTGCATCCTTATCTACGTCTTTGGGCTTCATTTTGATTGTGCTGTGAACTGTAATCGTTATAATTGTTTACGATTTTTTGAAGAATATCGATCCATTTAAAGTTTTTATTAATCTCAAAAATTACTTTCATTCTCTCATTTTGAGTTCTGTTATATCTCTCTACAATACTTGATTTCTCTTCGTTTTCAGTATGATAAATCTTAATGTTGTATTTTCTCAAAACTTCGTTAAATTCTTTATTTTTAAACTCTAAACCCTTATCTGTATGAAGTAGGTTTTGGAGGTTTGTGATTGATCCTTATGGAAATCTTTTACTATATCTTCGAAAGCTTTTGAAATATCCTTGCCGTTTTTCTTTTGATAGCTCTTGACCAAGCATATTTTGAGAAAAGTATCAATAACATATAACATATACTTAAATCCATCATTTTGATCTGAATAGTTAGAAAATTATAACTAAATCTGCTGCCCATAAATCGTCAATTCCTAATGTTATAATTTTTCTCTTTTTAAACTTCTTTCGTACTGGTGCATGAATTTCTCTAGCTTCAATCTCGATTTCTTCCTCATTCTTAGATTCTTCTTTACTTGTTTTTCATTTGGATTCTTTATAAATTTACTCTTATTTGTCTTACATTTTGAACATTTTGCTGCAATTCTATAAAACCCGTTTTGAGTTTGAACGATTTTAGAATCTATATTTTTTCGTTTTTTTTTTTGCATTTGTGGCAGTGAATCAAATCATCTTCCATTTACATGTCAAAGTTTCCAATTTATTTAACTCATCTAATATATCAGATTTTGCTTCATTTTTTATAGCCATAAGGTACTGTAATCGATCTTATTTCTAGAACGATTCTCTTATCATCTTAGCGTTCAGTGCCAAACTTGTTTATGGTAACTGTGTACAATTCATGTTTATAACTTTTTATTACAGTCATCTCCCTAAATTCTTCTTTATCTTCGAACAAACATCTCTTCAAGTTTTCGATATTTATTGTTTTATTTACAACGCTTCTCTTAATTCCTTTACACCTAACTGGATTTTTGTCTAGATATTTGTACGAGTACATCTTTGATCTTAAACCACAAAATTCTTCTAATATCTCGCTATTTAGTTCGTCTTTGAATTTCCCTATTACCTTCTTATTTTTAGTAGTGAAACATTCATGATCTTTTGGATAATCGCTCGTATCAAAGTCCTCTATATTTTCTTTAATAATTTTAAAAGGATCTCGTTTCAATTCTAGGAAATAACTGTCTGTATCCATGTAACACAGATTCAAATCTGGATCAAACTTCTTTAATTTGTTGTAATAAAACTCGTACATTAGCAATTTTGAGAGGTCGAGAACTGAAAATCCTATGTAAAATTGGGGTTGTTAAATTTAACTTTCTGCTTGTACATGTGAATCGCTATACAGTTGTCGTCAAAGATGTTAAAGCATTTGAAATTTGTTTTTCTTAGCTTGTTTCATTGAAAATTCTTCATTTCCTAGTCTAATATCACATCTGTTTCTCACATTTTCCATAGATTTTCCAAAACAAGTTGTTTTATCAGCTTGTAAAAATCTTTCTCAAAGTCGCTTGTAGCTTTGGTTCTCATACTAGTATTAAAATCAATGTAATCTTTCATAAAAGGCTTCTGATCGAATGCAATAACTCTATTCACATGTTTTAACACCATTCCTTGTTCCAGATAGAATTTCAAATTTCTCGAATGAACAACATATTCAGTTTTATCCAGTAGAGTTGTGCAAAGTTTGTTGTTATAATGTTCTGGAGCAAGAGGCAAATCTTAAAGATTTCATGTAAATTCTTCGGAATTCTAGATCGACCTTCGAGAATATAGCCATAAATCTTCGTCGCCAGTGAGTTCCAAAATTGTTTCTTTCCATTCTGCAGTTGTGTAAGTTTTTGGATCCATCCACTTGATTTCGTTATATGGTAAATTTTGCATTAGGCCATACCCATAAAGGTATTAGCATCAACGTATAACAAATAGTTTTCGGGCTTTGTCTTATCAAAATCTTTTAAATATTTGTTATTTGCTTTCACATATCGTTTAATACACTGAGAAATGCCTCCACGAATACCTTTTTCAATCATTAAATACATATCGTAATCGTGTATCAGTTTGAAGCTCAATTTTCGTTAATTTTAACATAGCATCCCATGCAAGACTGGGAGCTGTTAGATAGTGTGCTGGATCAAGTTTATTAGCAATTCAAACAAATATTCCTAAAATTTTCAAAGATATCAGCGAGCAATAAAAACATCTTGAATGTTATAGAGATCGGAGTAAATTTCCTAGATTTTTTACTTTTAATTTGTTCCATACATTTAAGTAGTGTTGAAAATCTTTCTCAATATGCTCTCATCTGTCAAAAGTGAATAGAAATCTTGAATTCTCAATTCTTCTGTGAATCAAGTTTTTTCAATACTGTCGATAAATTCATAGGGAAATATTCCTTTCCAGATAGAATTTTAAAGATTTCTTCTTCGTCATTTGGTTGTCTATCTAAATTGCGTTCAGACCATCTTGTATAAAATGATTTGTAAGTTTGAAATCAACATTTTTGAGGTTTTAAGCTAACTTTTCTTATAGACGATGCCATAAAACTGAACGTATCAACGAAAGAAAACGTGATGTAACGTTCTTGGTTTAGCATCTTCTAACTCTATATCCATATCCAGAATTTACAGAATAATTTATATATTTCTCATCTGTGTTTTGCGATCAAATCAACATTACCATACTGTTTTGCCAACATCTTTTATGTACAAATGAGTATCGGAACATGACATATTGTTGGCAGAAAACGGAATATTTTGAGGAAATTTTGAGATTCAAGTTACAAGATAAATGAGCTGAACCTCTAAATTTAACCTGTTAAATGACAATATCTCGTACTTTTATTCTTGTTTGATTATCTAAAACCCACAAATTCACAAATATGACAAAGACTGGAATGTTGATACACGAAAATTTATCTCTTCAGCATTCGGTCAATTTCATAGGTAATTTATTTCTTAGAATTATACTTTTTAAGCTAAGATATATTCGATAATATAATAAGTTCTTCAAACAATTATTGCAGGAACCTTGGCAAATCTTCTTCATTTTTTGCTCGATAACATATCGGCTTTGTACATACGATTGGTCCCATTAGACACAAAGTATACGAGTAAAACCATTATGGAATCGTAGCTTCTGAATCTAGGTTGTTATCGATTTTGGCGAATTGTTTTTGCATGTGGGAATCTTCTCTAAAAAGCTTTCAATAAATCCATATAAATAACGTAACGGATGGCTAAACTTCTTTTGATAATTAGTAAATGTTGTTGTTTGACCTGGAAACGGCATAATTGGCATACAAACTTCGTGATGTTTAACAAAGTCTAAATGGACGCTGGTTAATATACTCTCATATTTGTAGAAATGGCTATAAACATCTACTGCATAGAAATTTTTTATTTTTACCACATAGATAACTGAGAAAATACAAGTTTGTTTAAATTCTGTTATCAAAACATAATGAGATTTTTTCATCTTGTTTTACATACAATAAAGTGATTTCTAATTTGGCGTCATTAACTTCTGAAATTTGCAACGGAACAATATTGAGTTTTTTCATCAAAACTATAGACATTTACAGACATTTTCGGATAATATATACTTTGCTTTACTGCTTCGTTTTTCAAATAATTGTATATCGTTTAAAGACATTGGATACTCGAAACCTGAAAATATCTCGTCATTTACAAATTGTTCGTAATTGTTTTGCTCTATCAGCAAAACTTTTCAGGTTTTTCAATAGCACACATCGGATAGAATAAATAAAGCAAATAATCATCTTTTATTTTTGATATTTATACAAGCTTTCTTATCTTTGGATTTTCTTTGGTAAATCGATATAATGAGCCTGCGTTCATAAATTCGTGTTTATTAAAGGCCTCAAAATCAGTTGTTTACAGCGTTATAATGTCCATCCAAGAACCTCGATTTGGATGATTTGTCTGTTCTCGATGTGTTAATTTTTATTAAATTGCTTAAGAAATAAAGTCGTTTCAGGTCAAAGATTTCGACTGCTTTTATAGTTAAAGTACATTGGACAAGTTTGTGTTCTCCGTTCACCTAAAGTACGTCTTCGTATTCGCAATTCTAAAGAGTGAGATAGCCCTTCATATTTTTTAACGGTTTTCTTGAAATTTTTTCGATTAAACTTTTAATTTTCTGGACGCAAAAGTAGAAAGATATTTGTAAATTGACATGAATTTTTTCATTTTAAAATCGTTAAAATGTATTGCCTTGCAAAGACCATGGATAGAGGATAAAACTTCTACATCAATGATATTTTTCGGTTTCTCATTAAGAGTTTTGTCAATTATCCTTCGATCATTTCAGACTTAGTTTAATTCGATTGTTTCAAAGGGACAATTTCTCACAGCGGATTGATTGTAATTGTTTTCATCTTTAAATAGATTGAGATCCTTTTTTAATTTCCTTAAAAATTTTTCTTTAGTTCACGTCCCCGAGCAATTTTTCTATATTTGTACATCTTTTCATGATCGACAATTTTATTTTCTTTAGCCCAATTCCCTCAAATAATTTAGTTCTTTCTCATATAAGTTCTTGTTTTTTTTTTAGATCATTCTTTTTCGAAATTGTAATGTCGAGTAAAGTGATGTTTCGAAAATGTCTTTTTTTGCAGTATGGGCACTATAACTTTTTCCGCTCCATATTTAAAGAGCAAAAATTTTTAACTAGCGATTTTTTACTATATTGGTTGATTCAGGGAGGTTCATTTAAAATTGCGAGTAATACTATTTTTTATCAATATTTTTTAGTATTTGTAAAAGTAATGATTTTTACTTTGAATTTGACAGAAATCAGCACAATTTCTGGCGAAACATGTGATAATATTCTTCTATTTATTATAGAAAAATCTGTAAACTAAGACATCAAATTATTGAAAAAAATAGTATAGTTTATAGTAATAAAAGATACTTTATTACTATATTGGTTTGATAGGGGGTAATTTTTAAATTCTATAACTACTAATTTTTTTTCAATATTTTTTTCTTTAACTTTTCCAAGATTTTTCAATTAAGATCTTTAATATATTTACAACAGAATTTCGGTGAGAAATATCGTTCACATTTATCAACTTTAAAAGCTAAAAATTCGCAATACTTAGAGAAATTCAGTAGATTTTTCAAAAATTTTCTCAAAAACTCTATTAATATGCACCTTAAGAGGAGCTGTGGTTTTGACCCTAAAAACACGTTTGTAGGGTCAAAACCCCGGTTTTTTTTGTGTATTTTGGAAGTATATAGGTTTTGGATTTTCACCTTAAAAGTGTAGAAGTATTAATTTTTTTCTTCTATGTAAATGGCGCTGTTACAAGAGTTGAATAAGGTTGGTGATTTAAAGTTCAAAGAATACAAGAGTTTTATAAATTTAGAAGAAAATAATAATACAGGAAAAATTGTGAAACTGGAGAAAATAAAAAGATAAATTCGGGTTTACAATAATTGCCGAGTTGGAAGATTGTAAAGTACACTTGGCCAAACAGATACCTTATTTGACTGTTTTGGATGAAAAAAAGATTCAAGAAATGAACAAAAATGAAAAATTTACAACTTGGTTGTTACTGGAAATGAAAGACTATTAAAGATATAGACTGTGTATACAATTAACTCTCGTGGAATAAAGATATTCGAAGATTCGTGGATTAGTTTCAATAAAACAGCTTAGAACTTAGAAGCCTTAACCATGAAACAGTAAAAAAGCTTTAAGATTCGGTTAATTTTTCATATCGTGAGTTACAGATTAGTTATTATTGTCCTTTAAAACAGTATTTTACGTTGATTTTTCGTGTCTGTCCCAAAAGTGAGCAAGAACCCTTACATTCATATCTAACATATATATATATAATATATATATATATATATATATATATATATATATATAATATATATAATTATCATGTAAAACCTCTTCTCATCCCATATTGTCGATTCAAGCGTAGTCCGGGTTGGCTTCAAACAAGTTGTACTATCTTAACCAGAGATTCGTATCTGTTTACTCTCACACGATGTCTTCTGACCATACTGGATTACGAATTATGAGCCAATGTAGTTGTGAAACTGTCCCATAAAAACCATACCTATTCTTGTAAGTTTGAAAAGGCATTCAAATGGAGTTACGTTTTGTGCCAGTACATAATACGTAGTACAAGGCTTCTGGAGCAACATATTCCCGCTGTCGTGGTCTTCATTCCTTTACTTTTCAGGATAAGCTGAAATCATTATTCCAAATGATTCCGTTGTATCGCTCTACTTTATAATCATTGCTTGAGTATCGTAGGATGATGAGCGACTATGTGGCAATTTTCTTTCGAATGTAAGAAATCCTTCGTGTCATCTGAACCTGACAGCAGAACATAGATCGGGAATGAATGTGATACGGGCATTCCAAAAGAATGGCTTTGCCCTCCACACTATTTGACAGTCAATGAATTTACGATTAGTGAGGAACCGCATCTTCTCTGGAGAAATTTTGTATTCAATCGGCTTCGTAAGAAAACATAACCAAGAAGCTATATGTTTAAGACTTTTCCACGATGTATCCTAGAACTGGAATGCTAGTTTGTAAGAACTTACATTTGTCTTTATCTCACAATGAGTATGTAATTTAATTGATTACTTTCCATGAATCTGAAAGGTTAGTTTCATGTTCAGCATGGTTTTTTGGACGCAGCTATAGTAACGTCATCCAGATAATCGAATTTATCTGAAAGATTTTCTTGATTCTATAATACGATTAAGAGTTCTTTGAAGACAACCCTACGCCATTTAAAACACCAAAAGGAATAGCGAGTGTACTGGTAAATTTGTCCGTGTAGTTTCGAATGCCGTGAATGGGTTGTTCTTTAGGAAGGGTTTTACATTTTATGGTTATCAATAATTAGATCAGTAATTGTACTAAAATACTTTATTCTGAGCAATGATTTGATAAAAAAGATTCTATATGCGTGAAAAGGATATGCATCAAGTTGTATGAACCTGTTAACAGTTTGCTTAGTAGTCAATTCTACGTAGAGCACTTTTTGTGTCTAATATTGATGACAACTACGTTGGGGCGTTGCCATAGGCGACCTACTTGGTTCAATTATTAGCCTTAAGAGAGCAGTCTTTTATCTTCATTTCATTATGAACATGCTGTCTTCTTCAGAGTATCGACGGGACTTAATTCCCATAGGTTTTACATCATCGAACTGATTACTGAATAGTATTGGTGGCTGAACTTGGGCACTAAGAAAGTTACATATATACAAGGGTGGGCGTCCTCCATCAAACTTTTAACTCTACAGTTGAATGTTGGTGAAGAATATCATTGATCAATCACAACAACATCAGCGCATAAATGAGGTAGAATTAGGAGTTTTTGCTTGCAGGTATTTATTCTGTTATATATGTCTGGATTATATGCTTCGTCAAGGGTGAGGTTTCAGTTTCAGCGAAGTTAATCCCCTAATGAAGCCTCCCAATTCACCAGCTGTCCCTGACTAAAATTACCTACTTTGCTGAGTTCTTTCAGTTTCCCACAAATAGTGGTCGATGTTTTTCACCAGTATTTGCCTTCTAGTCGCCAACTGGTGACGAGATTATATCTCATTATTTGGTTTTATAAAAAAATTGTGCAGGATAATTACAGCTTCAGGATACGAATCAGCTTCTGATAGTACTTTATAATACTGTAGTTGACAGAGTTTATAAGAAGCTTTAACTTGTCTACATCAGCAGCGTAAACTTCAGTAAAAGTTTTTCCAATGTTGCTTCCCAGTGCTTCCATTGTCTATCAGCTTGATGTTCATTTGGGTCTAAGCAAAGCGTTCTACTTTAAAACCATGTTTCCATTGATTACATACACTTGATGTGGAAATCACTAGTAATAATGATTAATACGATTAAATTGAATAAATGTTTATGAAATCAATTTAAGTTTGAAACAAAGCTATATTTGGATTAATGGATTTACAGAAGCTAAACAGTACACATAAGTATTAAGAATTAATAATAGCTGGTTTAAGTCAGAAAAGATACAGGATAATACTTTAAGGTGACGATTTAAATTGGTGCCTTCAACGATGGTAATGAGATGTCTATGTGTAAAATTTCTTTTTGTCACGTTTTACACAATAGTACACAAGGGTAGTATAAACTTCTATGGAAGTTAGTAAGCATTCGTCATCATGATGTCCATAGCACGGTCATAGAGTATACTTGATGAGTGCATAGTCTAGAGGGTAAGAGCCAATTTGCACTGAATAAGGACACAACCCGGTTTTCATTATGAAAAAAAATCGCGTTTGTTTTGATGGAGATCAAAGGAGGATTATCCAAGAGGTAAAAATGTATGAAACGATAAGTGATTAGATATTTAACCACTTGTAGCCTAATAATTTGAAACCAATCATCATAACTCATCACCGCCAGACTGAAATATTCCTTTTGCAGGGTCTTTATATGGTTAATGAAACTTATTTATATGCGTTTAATTACGGCTTTTTTAAGTGTGACAAGGCAAGAAAAATATTATCTAAGAAAAATTATTGTTTCATATATTTAACTTTGTTGATACTCTCCAACTTTTGTGACATCCCACCAAAACTAGCGATTGATTTTCTTCTTACGGGAAATTACTATATTTTGAAGACAAAAATACGATATGTGTTTATATAATGCGTATTGGTTCTCGGTTACTGGACTATTACTTCTAGTGGACTCAAATAGAATTGGCTCGGTCGAAGCCTGTTTTGAAACAATTCAGCTGATAAATTCTCATAACGCTTTACACACGTGATTTATTTTAAAACATTTGTTTTAAAAATCTTGACCTTGAACTGCCATATATATTTTTATATTTCTATAACAAACACCGCTATAGGTTTTTGTCGTGCTCTTTTACTGTTTGCGTGCACTTAATTACAAGAGTTACTTTAGTAATAGATACTTTCGAACTAGGTATGATATATAGATCAATAATAATTAAAAAATAAAGTGATATAAATTCTTAACATTAACAGAAATTATAAATTTAGTTGAAATACCTTGGAACTGATAAATAACAGGTCAAAGAAAACGCTTAAGCCAATGATAACCAGCAGAGAAGTAAAATATAAAGTTCTTAACTGAAACTGGTACACTAAGTTGAAGTTAAAGAATCACCATGACTACCTAAGAACTACTAAGTCTAGTAATTTTTTATTAAAATATTTTACTTTTAAAACTTACTGTTCTGAAATGCTACTATTAATGATGAATCTAAATATTTCTGATAAGTCCCTAAGAACAGGTTTGAAATCTTTATAACCCAACTTCCTTCCGCTACTGTAATTTTGTTTAATTAATCACTTTAAATTAATAATAATTTAACTTTTTTTAGAATAAAATTTAATTTAATCTAATAAAATTCTAAATTGTTCTTGCAAAACAATAAATTAAAAGTATTTATATATTGATCGAAAAAACAAATATTGTTGGTAAATTATTCAAAAATCTGTTTTAATTCCTTATAAAAGCTATAAGTGTACATACACATTTCAATAGAAAACTTAGGATCTTATTGTATAGTGGTCAAGAATCTTAAAAAGATAGTAAAAAGTAATGGTAACAAAAGTTAGTAGTTTACAAGTAATAGTAATTTGGGGAAAAAACCTTT